>NW_027113572.1:330682-357358 GCF_000696795.3 Halyomorpha halys | reverse complement strand
GAAGACAGAATAAGGAATCCTTGAGAATGACCTGAGAGGTCGAAACGTCGGATGTTAAAAAGAAATAAAGTTGAGAGAAAAGAGATCAAAATTGTTTTTTAAAAAGAAACTAAACCACTCTCAAACAACTATATTAATAAAAAATAAATCTAATGGTGAATGACTTTTTTTAATAATGTCCTACAATTTATTTCACAACTAGACAGATATTATCTCCAAATACTTTTTGACCAAATACTATTTTACTATTTGATCCTGATCATTTTTTAAAAATACATTACACCGTAATTTATATCTTATAAATTATTACAATTGCGAGTTATCGATTTTTTCAATCATTTATGTAGTAATTGTATAAAATTTTAAAGTAAAGTTTTTTTTCTTTTGGAGTCTTCACACACGTCTTTTCTCCATGAGATCTTACAAGGAACTGTACCCGTCCATTTAAGCAGTGCGTGGTACAGGCCAATAATACAAAAAAAATAAAGTATTTTTTCTTTTTAAACATCACTTAAGTGTTTTATGTTTCAAAATAATTACTGATTATTTTTAAACTCTTTAAAAACGTAATCTACTTTGTTTACGTAAAATAATACATTTCACAAATTTCTGTTCATAAAAAGGGGCCGACAAAGGATTGTAATAAATATTGAGGAATCTCACTCCTTTCTGTATGTTATAAAATATTTACGCTAATCTTAACAAGTTGAATCACGGAATACGCTGAAAAAATTAGCAGAGACAACTGGTTCTAAACAAAATCGTTCAACTATTAATCAATTTTTTTCATTACGGCAGATCTTGCAGAAAAAGTTGGAATACAACGGGTAGTTCATCAGCTTTATATAGATTTCCAAAAGGCTTATGATTCTATTAACCGCAGAAGCTTTATAATATTCTGATTGAACAGGAAATACGAAGTTAATAAATCTCGTACGGATGCGCATGACGAAACGTTTAATAAGGTCGAATCGGTGGTAACCATTATTCTGAGAAATTCCAGGTCTGGTCGGGTTTAAAACAAAGCGAATCTTTATCACCTATCTTATTTTATCTAGTATTAGAATACATCATTAAAGTGTAATGAAACTAAAAAGGGTTTAACTTTGGGTAGTAAAATACCGGTGCTTGGATATGCTGATGATTTGGTATTATTGGAAACGAAGAACTACATACAACCACGTTAATAAACTCCAGTAAGGAACTAGGTCTTGAAATTAATACGGATAAAACAAAATACATGGTTAGAAGTAGAAACGTAACAATTTCGGTGATATAGATATTGGAGGAAATACGTTTGAACAGGTAAATAGGTTTAAGTATTTAGGTTCTAAATGTTTTAAAATATAGTTTCTAGGTAACTAGAAAAAACGAAATTGATGAGGAAATAAAAGCTAGGTTGATGGCGTTAAATGCTTGTTATTTTTCAAATTCGAAACTGCTTAGCTCGCGGAGAATTTAGAAGGTGCTGAATTAAGGGACCTACACCCCGTAAATATAATTCAAGTTATAGCATTGCGGCGTATAAGATGGATGTGTAAGATTAGGTAACGAGGTTAATGGGGCTTAGTAACGAGCGGATCCCTAAAATGTTAATAAACACTGAACCAGTGGGTAAACCTCCGAGGGATAGACCGAAACGTAGATGGGAGGATTGCGTTAAAACTGATTTAGTAGAGTTGAGTTTGGAGCGTCACTGGACCATCACTGGAGGGATATATGCAGAGAGCGTTTGGAGGTATCGGCATCGAACCTACGGGTTCGTTAGGCCTTCATTATTATTTATTTTATTATGTTTGACTGCTATAAAGTGGGTACTCTTAATGGGGAAAATATCTGGCGATTGAGCGGGAGCTTGAGAAAATCATCTCCTTGTACAACCGTTGGTCTAGTTACAGTACTTCCTTACTAAGTATTGAACCCCTGACCCTTTATGGGTTGTAGCGGTTCACATTAATTTTAATTTAAAGTGTTTTAAAAATATTCTGAACTAATAAATTAAAATCTGTTTAAAGCATTATAAACAAAATTATAACTACACAGTTCAATTGGTATTGAAAATCAATAATCACTGGACTCATATTTACTATAAATTAAGATTAGAGCATTAATTCAGTCAATAATAGCTGATTCGTCGATACCTGTAGATGTTTAGCTTCTACAGGGGTTTTACCTCTGCTCAGCTATGTCAAATTTCTGCTTGTGTCATCTCATGTAATGTTGGGTAGACAATTAATTTAAATACAACGCAAGGATATTCTAGTAGAAAACTGGGTATCAAAATAAACACAGTTCAAAACAAAAATATGATAATAATTCCGTTGATTTGCATCAAAACGTTGATGGATACATTGGATATATTGGTATTTTAAGTATTTGAGGCCTACATTATAAAAAATGGAGGCAGAATAAATAACTATAAATTTGTATTCAAATGAATTTTAATCACAAGAACAATCAAGTTTTAACATAAAAAATAAAATGCGAAAGTACTCTGAATAGTCAAAGATATTCCAATTCCCAACTCGACAGTTTGGTGAGCTTACATAACAAGGAAACTTAATAACAAGACATTTCTTATCGCGTCCTTGGCCGTTTATCTACAGGAAAACTCACTGCACTCTCGTCAACGCATAATCGGATGACAAAAAATTTGATAGTAGTTATTTCGAGAACGATGTTCCTATTTTCGACAAGTTATGTTTTAGGAATTCTTAGACCATTTTCCAGGATTGAACAAAAAATGTATATGAGATAACAAATGTTAAATTTATAACAGATTGTACAATTATGTTGATAAAAGTATATCCATGATAACGATGTGGTTTGATTGAAAGCCGCAAATTGCAATTAAAAGCTGTGGATAGAGAGCAATTTGCAAAGAATAATTGGGCTTTCAGTTCCTCTTCAATAATTGATAATACTAATTCCGCATTTATTTGGCGCGGGTGGTTTCAGATTTCATAATAATCAATAGACATTTTTAAACAAGTTTTTTTTTACACTTTACAAATTTTATAAAAAATTATTAAGCTGATTTAAAAATTTTTAATTGTTTAAGTTAATTATTTATCTTTTTTATCTGTTAGTTAGGTTTTTGTGTGAGATTAATTTTTAAAAAATAAAATTAATTTTTATCTTTTGAAACCGTAAGAATTTTATTTGAAATTGTTTGTATGTTATATTTTCCTTTATATTCGCATATTGAACAAATATAAACAACATAAAATAAAAATTACTAAAATTTTATTGTATTGGTGTGGAATTCAATAAAATAATTTTATTCAAATAGGCGATCTACTGATTCATAGAACTTTTTTTTTACTGTTTTTGACCGGTGATTCTGGAGAAAAATATACTTAATATCAAACAACTTTTTCCTGTATATATTAAACCGTAGAATAACAATTTTATTAAATTAATTGGCAGTACATATAAATATTAATCAAAATGAAGAAACTTTGTAAATTTCAGCTGAAATTCACATCAAAAGGAGGCTGGCTTACTATATAGCTTTCTATTGTCACTAGCAGCCAATCCAATGATTATCAATGTTAGATTAGACGCGGGTGGATTTATAGATAAATTTATACAAAATAAAATATGCATAAATCATTTAAACAATAGTGTTTAAAACATTACATATTAAAAATAAATGACATTTTTAAAAATAATATTTTATTTATAATCTAATATAAAAAATTTAATATTTCTGTTATTAAATATTAACATAAACGAAATTCTAAACGTTATTAAAGATGGAAAAATTTTATCATTTTTTGGTTAAAAAAATTGCTCAATTAACAACTAAATGGTAGTATAAAATTAAATTTTTTTTTCAATGGACACGTAAATTCAGATTTTATTCGTATTGATTTAAAAGAGTAAAAACTCAACCAAAATAAACATTTAAAAAATGTATATCTATTGTTTGACCAATATTATATATTTACCACTTGTACAAATTTATTTTATATGGAATTCAGGGTTGTTAAAATTTAACCTCTTTTAATATAATACACTTAAAAATATATGTGTATATATATATATATATATATATATATATATCATTACATACAAAGAATTTCAACCCATTCATCTCATATCTAACATTTTTAAATTTTTATTAATTCATCTTTTATGATTGATAAGTTGTTTGATATCTAAAAAAAAAATTTATAAGATCCATTATAAGATATGTTCGAACAAATATTAGTGTTACGTGTGTGTGAATTATAAGGTAAATAGTATGAAATTTTTTGGTTGTCTTCTTGTTGATGGCTTGAGGGCCAAAACGTGAGAGAGCAAATAAACTAGGTTGAGTATAAGAATCAATGAAATTTGTGTTTTAATAAATATATTTCTTTAATTTCTCTTATAATGTCTGGACCGTATTATGAGAAGAAGGATAGATATCTAATGAGAGAGTTCTCACACAGGTATACTTGTGTTTAATTAATGCAAATAAATGCTTATTCTATGCTAAACCAGCAATGTACAACGCAATGAAAAAAACAGTGACCCCTTTTACTGGACGGTAGAAAACCGTCCTGTCTTCTAGTTGCTGATCCGTCAGCATCCGGCCGGTTTTTCTTCGATTTAATTTTATATGTGTGAAAAATGCCTTGCTAATATGAAGTAGTTTTCTTATAGTAAATTTATTGCATTTTATTTTAAGTCTTTTAACATTAATTATTATAAATAAAAAATAATTATTACGTGTTAAAATAAAATCCTAAAGTATAGATTTGATTCTTTCTTCCCTCCCTACCTGCTTTCCTGTACCACTCCCTGGATATCTTCGGGTCCTGGAGCCACCTGATCCTCCTCCAGACCATACTCTACCTGGGTCTGAAACAGCTTCCTGTAGGTCTTTCCGGCCTCGTACAACCGTCACCTGGTTTCTTTTTGTATTTTATTAGAGTATGGTCCTATTTTTATCCATTTTGTTTTTTAGTTCAATTCGAAAGTTTTTTTCTAGATTTATAAGACACACAAGTGACAGTCGTTCACAGGTGCAACAAACATGTTATTATTATATGTAACAATTATCTTACCTGAGCCGCGCATTTTTTCCAACTTTATTAACAGAATAATCTCATAAAATTGTGAGGAAAAACAAAAGAACCGATTAATAACAAAAATTGTTTTCACTTTTGTTTAGGTAACCTTTCACTTTTGTGCCCGGACTATTCTATTTCTTCATTATTTTGCTAAATTTTAACAATTATTTCGATTCCATATGGCCATTCTTACGATTAGACATATTTTTGAAGAGTGTACTCACTATTTACCAACAATAAACAGGATAGGACTGACCCTGAATTTATTTGAAACTCTGGCAGATGAGGAAGCTAAAATTACAGGAGTATTTGAATTTTTAAAAGCACATCGCCTTCTTTATAAATTATAACTCCTCTTTGATTTTTATGTTTTTTATTTATTTATTTTTTAAATTATTTTTCTATTTTTTATTTATTTATTTATAATAAATTTGAGTTCAATAATATAGAAAATTATCTAGCTAAAAATGTTAAAATTCAAACATTGAAGCTATGCTCAACCGGAAGGTATAAATCGATATGATTTCTGTTTGTTCCATTTTATTGATCCGATTTTCAAATTTTCCGCTATATTACAATTTGAAAAAACAAATACATTTTTTTTTTACCCATTCTAAACAGTAAAGCGTATCGTTAAACTGCTTTAGATTTCATAGATTACTTGAAGTTGTCTTGTAACATTTTTATAACACCACTAACCATTTTCATAATAATTTTACACTGTTCATATAACTTTATCATTTATTTTTGTTTTCCCTAATTTATAAGAAGCACTTTAAATACATTGACAAAACTGACTAGTGAAACAAATTTTTAATTATTGCTTAATTGAAAGAATTTTAAATTGTATTGAAATAACAATTGCAATATTATCCTAAGAAGAATTATTGTTTGAACACAGACATATTAATATAGTTATAGATTTACTGATCAAAAACTTGCATCATTAACTAAGTGAATTCTTTATTAGCCAGAATGACACCTAAGGGTGATAAAATCTTTCATTAAAGTTTTTATTCCTTCTTTTTTACCATCTATTCAGAAACATAGATAATCCAACATCATAATCCGGGTTAAACTTTTAAAGATGATAAACATTTATTTTATTCAATTATTCAATCACCGGGTACCGGGTACAAGCCTAATTATTTAATCGAATATCACTTTCCAAATACTATAATAATAGTAATAGAGCTACCTTCTCTATGGTAAATATATTCGCCGCCAAGTAGTTGGAGGTCAAGCTCTGAGAGCTGTAATTTTATTTAGACGTTTAGTTTTTATAGTTATAGCCCGCGTTATGCTAATTATATAGTCCATTGTGTAGTTAAGTACGTTTGTATTTTATTACTTGTTTTGTCGTTTTAATTCTTGTTATATCATGTCTGTAATATGAAAAGAAATATGTGGTAGTAGGAAAAGGATAGGAAGATAACTTATTTTATTTTACTATAAAATAAAGTGAAATTACAAATATATACTTTAGTGTTGCAATTTTTGGAAAAATAAATACTCTTAAAACTTCTTCTTCTTTTTTTTCTCACTCTTCTATTAATTTTATTATTTCAAACAAAAACATATGTATACATAATACATAATGAACATAAATGTCCTTTCTTTGCCTGAAGGGTATTGTAAGGTAGGTTGTGGGATCCGCTATGTGCAGGGGAGTACTGTGGCGCTTACTCGCCGCCTGCGTTGTCGCGGGTGGGAAGGGACCTCTCTACTAGCCTTTAAAAACTTAAAACTTCAGACATCTTTTATTTATGAATAGAGTGTTGGATATATACAAATTGTCTGATGTTTCAAGTATGTTCGTTTTCCAAGAAATTATCACATTGAACAATATATAACCCTTCGTAAATACTGAATCCTAATATTCACAAATATATATTCAGTTTAATAAAGCATAAAATCTCAAAATTGTTACCACTTTACCACCTGAACTATTTAACTTTTGCAATATTATTCTAAAATTTAAGAATAGTAATTTATTTGGAAAAGAAAACATATATTTAAACAATATTCGAAAAAAAACTCTATTTATGGAACCACCCTATAACAACAGATTTTGGAAACCTACTTCAAACTATATCTCCTGAATCATTTACCAGGAAAATTAATGAATATATCAATCTAAAAAAACAACAACTAAAAATGAAATATTTGACTTCCTTCACTTTCTTAATTTTTTGAATCTTAAAAACTTATTTTTTTTTTCACATAGTGATCCTATCAGCCAGTAGTTTTTCTTAACTTCAATTAATTACCTCGATTCATTATATTATGATTAAAATTAGCTATATATAAATAGATATGAGTGTGTATGTGTTTAGCGGTGTTTAATTACATATATTATTAATTTAGATATACTTAGATCATTATTTTTATCATATTCTTGTATCCTTTAGTTTCCTAAGTTTCTTGTATCCTTTTCCTTTTTTGTATTCTTTATATTAGATATTATGTTACATATTGTACCATATTATACTATATAATATTATATATTTTATTATTTATATTCTATATTGTATTCTTATTTTTAATCAAGTCCACTCCATACTTATTACGAATTCATTAGCTCATTATTATTAATTTATTAAATGGAAATTCGTATCATTATAATTCACTTTATGAGTTCTTTAATTAATTTTTTGTTATTTTGCTTTCCTTTCATTTCAGAATTTCGTTAATGGAATAATTAGTTTTATCGCTAGAAAAGAATTCTAAATAGATACAATGTTGTGGGTACATCACTAGCTCTTTTCCGAAACTTTGATTTGTATCCAAAAACAACCAAAATGAGTCTGCTACAAACTCTGGCAGCCTTTTGGCTAATCCGAATTCCCCATCTGCATACTTAAAATTGTTTTTCAAGTATGTAGATGCATCATAAATCATTCTTAGGAGATAACATGGTCAGCACGGTAATCCTATTGTTCTATTTATGCCTTCTCTAATGTAAAGTGTACGTAAATCAATTAATTAACCAACCAAGAGTACTTGGTACTTGCATTCATCGACGACAAGAGTACTGCAAATATAATTGTAAATAGCGTTCACAGGTTACTAGTGGAAATTATTCCGGTTTCATAATGAATAAAGGAGAGTTGTAGTCAAGGACGATCTCCTTTGAGAATAGACGTGTCCTCCTGCCACCATCACAGACATAATATATCATTAAATATTTTGGATATACACTCTAAAGAGACTTGCTATTTACTACGGTATGCGGTGAACAAATTGAATAGTGACCTCGACAAAATAGCCAACTAGCACGAACCACAAGATTATATTTTAGCCATTATTTGCTCTCAAAACTTTTCTCCGGACTGTTTTTTTTTACTAGGATAAATTTCGCAGTATTAAAAGGGTACAGGTACAACTTTTTAAATTGGACGTTGATCTAGGCAACCAAAAAGTGAAAGTATTTCTTCAGCAGTCACAGTGAAAAAGTTGTTTCCAAGAAAGGTCATAGTCCAGGAGACAGCGAAGGGCATCGTATGTCGTATGTCCAGCACACTCAAACTTAGTTGAGGCAGTATTTGAAGCATGTGTTGGGAAAATGTTCTCAACAGCTCTCCAATAAGAAACCAGGAACATAGGTTCATGTATCGAGTTTGAAGAAATTCATTTAGTAAAATGGTCGTGTTTATGTCATTGACACTGACGGATCCTCGAGATATGCAAATATCGTTGCATTCCTATTTGATCATAACAACAATGTCTTTGTATCCAACGGTGAATTTAGAGAATAATGATATAGATCTGATAGGTGGAGAGAAAAGGGAAAAATAAGGACATATATGAGAAGAGTACCCCTTTCCTAAAAGTGAAATTGTTCAGACCATCGGAATGGGAGAGAGAGTTCACCGCGCGATGCCTTCAAGTTTTTCTAGGAGACCTAGTTCTTAATATTTTTGATATTAGGGTTCTTGCGATTTTATCCACTATCCATTCTTATGGTAATTCACAATGTCTATTTCTGAGGTACCAATTTTGACCTTCACGCCTAAGAACTTAAACCTTTAAAATTTCATTAGTTATTTATTTTTGTTTTTATACGAAAGTTGTATTAATTTATGAAATTGTGAATACATTAGTGGTAAACATTTTTAGCTTAATACTTTTTTGACAAATTTATTTGGACAATTCCGTCTAAAACGTGTTTGTATCTTGAAAAGTCATAGTTATATACCAGAATATTTTATAACACTAGTTATATGACTGATTTTCTCACAAATTGGAAGGCAAGCATATTTCGAACTTTTTTTTTTTTAACATAATAAAATAAAACACCGGGTTATAGTATTTTCAAATTTTTATAACTTATAAATTTGTAAAATTTTTTTAAGGAATTGAAAACATCATTTTGAGTTTATCTCTCACCTAATTAATCACAAGATATCGCAAGGGATTTGTATTTGCTTAATACTTAATATTTTTAATTTTTTTCTATTAGGATTGTTTTTATTATTTTTTTCTTTATTAATTTATTTTTGCGCATATGGTATGAATGAGTGCTTACATCCATAATAACTATTTCCCTTGAGTGTGAAAAAATGTATTATTTGTCAATAGAAAGTTCTATATAACAATTTATAATCATGATCCTCTTAGAATTTCTAAAATTGTGTTTGATTGACAAACTGATTCAAACTTTTCCGGACAGGCTTTATTTCTTATTCGCTATAGCTCTAGGATTTTCTGCCTGGAGTAGAAGTGAATGAAAGAGTAGTTGTGAAAGTAATGGCAAGGAATGGAATGAAGGAGAAAGTGCACGAGCCGAAAATACGCCTCGTTAATTGATCAGATATATATATATTTACTGACATTATCAATTTTCTTAATTAGCTACTATATTAATCGGATGAACTTTTATTGGTCGTTTTGCTATTTAATCAGTGGTTAAAATAATTTTCTATTAAAAAAAAAACATACTATTTTGACAGTAGTAAAAAAATAAAGGAAGTTCAAACATTGAATGAACAATAACAAAAATAAAAATGAATTTTCTTTTCAGTTAATTTACTTTTTAAATAAGAACAACTCTTTCCCTTTCAATAACGTTAACAATAAATGTTATTTATTTCACTTTTAAGTTATTTTTGTGATATTCATTTGTTATTATTTATTTAAATGAGTACTTCTATGATAAAATATGTCCCACAAAAGTGAATAAGAATAAAATTATTTAATATGATATTCCAGTAGTTTACCAGAGAGAACACTTTATTCAAAAAGCAGTGCTGCCTAACTCCAATTAGCTATACAAATAGCATACTAAAGGGGTATTCATGATCTTTAGTTTAACATGTTAAAGCGTATTAAATGGAAAAACTTATGTTAAATGGAGAATTCCTTCTTTTACCATATTAAAACGATATAACATGTAACATGGTTGAGTGTCTGTTATTAGGTCTGTTAAATGGAGAATGACGTCACACAAAAGATCAGCTGAGCTTATCACCATTTATTTGTTACTCTGTTAGGTTAGTTGCTCGTAGTTTGTTTTTCGATTGTGTTAGTATAGTTTTAGATGTTTTTATAACTAATAAAGCAATGGATAACAACAATAATATTGTAATTGACAGTTGTCAATTAGCTCATCTTGATTCTCTTCCTCACTAGCTAGAAGAACAAGAAGACATTGAGTAGCCACTTTAACACAACTTCCACTTTTTGCTCAATTTAGAAATGTTGCAAAAAATTACTTTAGTGGAAACCTTTAAGTAAACAATACCATGCAGTTTTGGAAAGAAAGGTTATAAAATAAGTTTCTCAAAAAATCCACTTTGAGCTCTTATGCATTTAACATTTAACATTTAACATGACTTTAAATAAGGCTGCTCAAAATCCTATACTTACAACATTTAACATGGTAAGACATTTACATTTAACACATCATTAATACCCCTTAAGACTTGTTGGAACATTACTTATTATTCTTATGTTAAATAGGCATACTCACAAAATAATCGTAATTTGTAACTTTTCTTTTTGTTTTATTTCTTTAATCTCTTTCTTTATCTATATTTTCATATTCAATCTTTTATAATATTATTAATGTTTTTCTTCTATTATTTACCTATATATCTAAATCTAATTCTAAGTCTAACAAAGAGTAAACATTTTAAATATAGAAGCATTGTATATGCATTAAAATCCTACATGGTTACACAATTAAATTTCATTAAAATCTAAATATCCTACATACAAATAAAAAAACTAATGAGATGTAGATAGTTGACCGTAGATTAATGCTTGAAGAAGTTTATCGGGGGGTGCGGTCAGCAAAGAACAACATAAATAAACAAAACAATATTTATTTATTTTATGCCTGCATAAAATGGCATAAAATAAATAAATATTGTTTTGTTTATTTATGTTGTTCTTTGCTGACCGCACCCCCCGATAAACTTCTTCAAGAAAAAAACTAATACATTTAAATAAATATATACGTAATAAATATATGAGTGATAATTAAAGAAATTATAAATATTTTAAAATAACAATCGGACAATTAGAATCACGAGATGAATTAATCATAAAATCAGTTACCAGCAGTTAAAAGTGACTCTTACAACATAGGATATTCAAGCTTAACTCGGAATCCAAATCAAACTCGAAGCCCAGAAGAATGCAAGATATTTTGCTCTAAGCTCATTTATCTATTTTTATTTTTTTAATCTCAAATTATTTTTATTTTTATTGTATAGGTTATAGATTTATTTCATAAATTCCATAAATATTAGTTGTTTTTTTCAATTTTGTTTCTTTCATTCTTCAATTAAATAATAATTATTATCATTTCTTATGGGAGCGCTGTGGCACTGTGGTAAGGCACGATGCTACTAACTCCAAAGACCCAAGTTCGAATCCAACTGGAGAGATAATTGTTTTTTGTTACACTGTAGCCATAAGTGAACCCTGTGAGTTCTGGAGCCCTCCTGGGGTCCATCCAGGCTCATAAATTGGGTGGGTACCCTTAATTAGGTAAAAATGTGGCCGTCGATTGTGATTCTGACCAAATCACCTCCTTGCACAACCATTGGTCTAGTAGCAGTACTTTCTTACAAATTACAGCACCCTTAACCCTTCATGGGTTGTAGCGGTACAGATTTTAATTTTTTCAGTCATTTCTTATAGGTGTTATTCTAATTATTGTTTTTATTACTTAGAATAATTCAATAATTATAACATAGTAAATAGTTAGGGATGTCTTTTGAACGAGACTAAACCTCACATTATCAATTATTAAAAGAAATCAAATTGTTTTAATAATTATTTAAGACTTACCATCACAGATAATTATTCAAAACATATTTCAAACCAATGTCTTTTATTACTCGAAAATATTTTGTGCTTGAAGATAATCAACCGAATAACCAACTGATTGATTGGTAAAATGGTTGATTAATATTAATACAGGGACTAATGGTTAATCTCGAACTATGATTATGTACATAACAGAGTATTGATCAATGGCTTTATATATAGACACAGTATTAATCAATCTACTGTAATTTGTGGATTGATAACTGCTTCAATTCATCTACATACGATGTGTTTAATATTCACAAATATTGTACCTTACAATGAATATTATTTTAAATCATCAACCTCAGTTTACTACCTACTTTAATTTAATAGGTATATTGTGTAATTATGGAGTAAATAATTAGGAGTCATTGTTTTTAAAATTATTATTATCAGAAAAATATAATTTATGAATAAATATAAATTTAAGGAGTAAATTTAATGTTATAAGTGATACAGATCGTACGAATAAAACAAGTAATACTGTAATGTGAGTAATAGACATTACTTATATAAGTGATAAGTGGAAAAAGGCATATCTAATGGTCGATGATGAATATAAAAAAAATATATAGTTGACTGAATAAACCTTTTAATTGGTAGAATGACTAACCATCTAAGATTATTCTTCCTATTTTCAACATTCAATAAAACTATTTAGCATTGATCAAATTAGAAAATCAAAATTTACATTTTAGTTAACTGTTATATTTTTATATTTATGATACACCTTTGAAAATATATATATTAAAATATTTTTCATTGTTTAAATAAATTAAAATTAACTTTCTAAAAACTGTTGAAATTTAAGTTGTTCTGTTGACTATCAGTCTCAAAAATTAGCAGCAATAGTATTTTTTCATTTTTCATAAAACTTGACCAGTCCCGCTCAATAAAAAGACATTATTATTTTAAATAATACAATTTATGACAGTAACGAGCTTGCCGATGACCCCTACTCATTGAATGGTTAGATGGGTGAGCCCCTGGGATTATTTTTTATCCCAGTGTCAATCAATGAAATGGATGAATTCGCCGTTCAAAAATGAAGTACAATGTCTTACCTAATAATTATTTTATTTGAAACGTATTTAAAACGTATTAAATTTCATTATTTTTAAACTATATAGAATGGACCTAATGATTTTATTTCGGGGGAAAAAATCCCTACATTTTGATGGCATTAATTTCATAGTTAATATTGGGTTATTTTTCTGTGTAATCAAAGAAACTTTAATATCTCCTCAGGTTAATCCATCACCGAAAAATTAAGTTAGTATACACTAACAAGCTAAGATTATTTTGGCATTCGATGATTCTCTCAAGAACTTCAATTTGAAATCTAGTCTTCAAAAACATGATCGGGTAATATCTTTGCTGTAATAGAAATCGAACCAGAACATATACAGATGGTAATAATAGAATCAACCTCAGAAATTATATAGAAATCCTTTCCACCCTACGCATTTTTTTTCTTTAATTTTAAAAGGTGCTAATGGGTGTAAATTGACGGTATGTAAAATTTTTTATTAGAGAATGATCTATCAAAGCTTGAGTTTTTTATTTGATCAATGATTTTTATGGTTCAATGGATACAAGCAAAGGACTCCTTATTAATACACCGGTGCGCCATTCTCTAAAAACCTCAGGTATTTCAGTGAACAAATAAAACTATATAAAAATAGTTTCACCTTTAATACTATTGAGCATTTGATCAATTTGAGTGAAGTAATTATCACGAGGGCATAATTTATTAAAATGTAATTATTGCACGAAATGACCTAATTAAACAATATTGCAACATTGATTTGGATTGCGTTATGTTGTTAATATCTTATTCTTATTGATACAAAATTTTCAGAAAGATATGAAAATATAAAAACATTTTATTGAAAAAGATTTGCTGCCCAACTGCATTGGGTTGCTAAATACAAGACGAACTAATGTTTGTAATTTTTTTTTAAACTTGTAATATTTATAGGTAAAATTAATATAAAATTCGTAGTACATATATATGTTGTTTTTTTTACTTTGTTTCTTTTCGTATGTATATATTTTTTTTTATTATAGATAATTTTAAAAAGACAATTATCTTGTATGTTTCTAAATACATTTGCCCTCTTAACCCAATACATTTTTTCCCCTTTAACATATTTGAGATATAATTTGTCAACAAAATACACTCTTAATATACTAAATATTTTAATAATATATATACATAAAAATTTAATATGGTTTCGCATATAAGTATAATTTAGTTAGAATTTAAAGAATACAACTCTACAAACATTTACTCCTATACAAGCATCTAAATTTATTAAAACAAAGTGATAAATAAAACGTAATGATAAGAAATAATAAAGTAATATGCAACATTAAAATTTTTATAATAAATATTAAAAAATGAAATAATAAAGAACCAAACATACAATGTGATAAATATAAAAAGAAATAAATGTAAAAATAATAAATTTAAAAATTAATGAATATAAAAAAAATAAATTATCTGAATACAATCAGTAACAAAACATTTCTTGAAAAATAATTAATGCAAAATGAAAGGATATATTACATCAGGTGTACCTTTAGTAATTTTTATTAAAAATGGAGCAGGGCGTTACTGCAACAAATTATTGAAAAATCTATAAACCGAATAAAATCTATGATTTCCTAACATTTTTGATTATAATTTCCGACTAACCACTAACCTGAAATGTATTTTTCTAACTAGTTTTGCAAGGTTGTTCTGTCTTAATGGCTTTTATAAGCCAGAAGCATACTCATAATATTTATAAGCATGCTACATTATAATTTTTGAGCATACTAATAATCTCTTTAAATAATTTTTTACCACAATTTTTGCAGTGTAATAAACTGTATAAAGATTCTATAATATGAAATATCTTCAACTACCTTGAATAATCTTAATACGACTAATTACACATAAGATTAATTATCATGTTTCACTAAAGAAAAATATTATCTGGATTATCTCTCTAGGAAGTCTTGTGAGATTTTTTAAAAATCACTAAGTTTATAATAAATAAAAAACAGGGAGGTAACCAAAACAGCACACTGGACATGAGATAAGGTCCAAAGAGATAGTAAGAAATGAAGAATGATAGCTGTGCCAGAGAGAAGTGAAGATGCACAAATGGTGGACATGATTTCCCATATGAAATCATGAGGTGACTTTTATTGTATAAAATAAAATATATAAAGTAGAAGATTGGTGTTATATAGTTTTTATTATTGTTATAGGTTTTTATAGTGCATGAATATGGGACAGTGGTCCCGAAACGTTGTACAATTGTTAATGAATAAATAAATAATAATTTATTGCAAATGATGGAAGTAATAAACCTCAAAAAATTTAAAAAAAATATTATCCTAAAGATAAGGTACCGATGACCTCTACTTACAAGTTACCTTCTCGGTAACGTCCTGAACCTTCACCAAAAGGGTCATTGACCCGTTTTGGATATGGTTAACTCTTCAGTAAAAGTAACTCGACAGAAGTCTAAGTAAAGTTATAAATTTGTGCAAAGTTCTCTCAAAGCGTATAACTCTTACATTGTTGATATAAAGTTAACCATTGTGCTCCTTGTGAAATAAATTAACAATTTAAATCCTGTGTGAGGGTGAAAATCATTAATCAAATTTATAATTTATTTAACTTGAAAACAATTTTGTACTGTTTCAAAATTACACGTTGTCAATAATAACTTTAAAACACTGTAACGTTATAAAAGCTGATCGTTGAAGCGTTTTCATAATGCTTATTGTTGAATTACTAGTGAAACACTTACATATTTATTGTTGAATTAATCGGCAAAGCATAATTATCAATAAAAAAAATATATTAACAACTATCATATTAAATAATTATGTTGCAAGTAACAATAATAACAAATAAAACTGTTACTAATTTGCTCCTCACTGTTTTACTTTTCTTTTATTAATTAATACTTCCCTTTCTATTTCCTTTCTTTGTTTCCCTTTCTACTTAAACTTCTTTTTTTGTTCATTATCTTTTATCCTCTACCTCCAGTACTCATTCCGCAACTGATTAAAATATCTTCAAATTAATCGAAACTCTTTAGAAATATATTTAATCTACTACATAAAATTAAAAAGAAATTGAAATCTAAAATAAAATCAAATTGCACAAATATTAATTTAGTGTGTTTAAAAGTGTCGTAACTATGATCAACGGAATCTCTCTAAATTCAAACGACATGATAGATTAGCTTTTAAAGTTGAATTTAATTGAAGGAGTATATGAGCCTTAAACCCGGACAAAATTCCGAATCAAGAACTTGGCGAAAAACGTCATCAAGCCCATCTTTCTTCAAGCATAGCTGGCTCATCATACCGTAATCGAATAACTTCCCCAACAATCTTGTCAAGTCAATTGAAACTCAGACACTGTTGAAAATTCAAAGAAAAAACTATTACACCATGTAAAAAGAAAGTACGTACTTTATTTTACAATATTACTTTAATGTTTAAATTATATAACCTTCCTCGTTTGGGTAAATCTTTTAGTTGACTTGATGGTCTCAAAAGTTCAAATAGCTGTGACCACGCGATTTATAGTAAAATAATATTAACTATCGCTATCACCTGGGCCTTGGTTCAAAATAAAGCACAAACTAATACTATTAATCTTGTCGATTTAACTGAAAATAATTACACTGACTTGTACAATAGTAACTTGTACTTTAGTACTTTTTAATAATATCACTAATAGTCCTCCCAAGTATGGAAAATAATGAGTATTAGTATAATTACCACGCAGTTTCTATATTTGTACTATGAACCAATACTATTAGCTTTCATTATGAAACAGGACCCTGATCCTTCTTCCATGTTCTGTATTTGAGGCTTCAGGTCACTTACTCGGCCTCCACAGGCTCATTACCCAGAGGCCAGCGCTGGGATCTTGAAGAGTCATGCTTTACCCTTCACGATTGGGGAATAAGTTGGATAGGAAACATTACATAAATATTATAATTAAATCTTTAATAACATGTTTCAATTGCACTATAATTACACTAAGATAACTGTTAAATGTTTTGGACATCAAAAATAATTGATTTTGAAGAAGAACTGCATTGAAGTAATTGTTAGACACGAGTAAAATTACTAGAAATGTTAAAAGCTATTACAATTACTGTAATGTAGTTGTTATTCTCATTTACAACTTCTTCTTGATGCTAAGTAATTGTAATTACAATGGCTTGAAATTTAACTCATACGTCAAAACCATATTATGTAAATGAATCTTAACGCCAGTGGTCAATCTTAAATTGGATATCATTTCGATGTTTTGAAGCCATTACAAAACAGATTTTTACCATTTTGTTGTCGAGTATTTGTTATAACAATTACATGGAATTTTATGGAAAAAAAAACAATTACATAAGAATGTAATTGGGATTGCAATTACATTGGCCCATCTTGCAATTGTAACTGGGGGACCACGATCACAATCATAGTAGTTTATTAAGTAATAGCAATCACAATTACAACAATTTGTAAATGTAATTATATTTTTTGTAATTCCTAAATACAGTAATTATAATTACTTTTTCCCCAACTCTGGGGTAGACCGAAATCTGGGATCCATTGGTCGAGTGTGCAAATATTATAAATGAATGGTCTTTATTGTTTTTTCTATTATTTCTCGACGTTTCTGGACTCTTTCTCCACTTACACTTTTACAATACTTAACTACAATTCGTAATATTTTATTGATATCTAAAAGAATATTTCTTTTTATATTTACTTTACAATTATTTAAACATACAACTTTTTTTTCACGTATTACATTTTTTTACAAAAGTATGCAATATCTTATTCATTTATTATAAATACCTTTTCTCAGTCTCCTTGTTAATTATATCAATATAACCATATTTTGTCATATTTATAATTAGGCTTAATTCCATTTCTTATATAGTAAACTGAGGTAGTAGGTTAGAATAAATTTCACAAGCAAGTGCAAAGTTCTCTCAAAGCGTATAACTCTTATGTTGTTGATATAAAGTTAACACTGTGCTGCTTGTGAAATAAATTAACAATTCAAATCCCGTGTGAGAGTGAAAATCATTAATCAGGTTTATTATTTATTTAACTTGAAAACAATTTTGTATTGTTTCAAAATTACACGTTGTCAATCAACTTTAAAACACTGTAACGTTATGAAAGCTGATCGTTGAAGCGTTTTCACAATGCTGATTGTTGAATTACTAGTGAAACACTTACAAATTTATTGTTGAATTAATCGGCAAAGCATGATTATCAATAAAAAAAATATATATTAACAACTAACATATTAAATAATTATGTTGCAAGTAACAATAGTAACAAATAATATTGTTACTAATTTGCTCTTCACTGTTTTACTTTTCTTTTTTTAATCAATATTTTCCTTAAGGAAATAGTTATCAAAAAAGTAATATTAATAATATATAATATTTTTTTCACTACTACAACTTTTTTTGTTGGCAAAGAATGTGAAAAATTGTATGATTTAATTAAAAAAATATTTTGAAAAAAGATACTGCTAAAAACGGTAAAGAAATTTTTGTGTTTATGTATCGGATGTTTTCCTAAATGTTAATTATAACGTAAGGTTTAAATTAAAAAGGAATATCATCTAAAAATCTTCTGTCATGTTTTTGTTTCTTAAAACATAAGGTGTAAAAAATGTATTCAACACAATTCTTTATTCTGTTGTAACCGAATAGAGAATTATCCTAAAAAACCAAGATATAAAAACAAATAAATATTTTTTCTTTTATAATGAGGTGTAGATAGTTGACCGTAGATTAATGCTTGAAGAAGTTTGTCGGGGGGTGCGGTCAACAAAGAACAACATAAATAAACAAAACCATATTTATTTATTTTATGCCGACGTTTCGACCTGAGTTTCAGGTCTTCATCAGGGGTTGTGGCGTAGAGGGAAGATTGGTAACTACCAATTGTATCAGTTACCAATCTGCCCTCTACGCCACAACCCCCGATGAAGACCTGAAACTCAGGTCGAAACGTCGGCATAAAATAAATAAATATGGTTTTGTTTATTTATGTTGTTCTTTGCTGACTGCACCCCCCGACAAACTTCTTCAAGCATTTTTTCTTTTAAGGGATACTAAATTTATAGATAAAAAAATCGTCTGTTATGTTTTTGTTTCTTCAAATATAAGTTGCAAAAGTCTATTTTTTTTTTTTAGTTTCTTATTTATTTTATTGAAACCGAATCAAGAATTATCAAACATCCTAAAATAGTTATGAGAGATGAAAACAGATAAACCCTTTTTTTAATGGATGCAAAACTTTTATAAAAATTCTCCAGATTTTCCCTTTCATTCCTCCCGAGATTTTCCAAGCCTTTTAGCTGGAGTAGAAAAGTTAAAAATGATCAGAATACTTTTATCCAGTTTTAAGGCTCAAATACTCCAATGTACGACGCCTCTGATATATAGTCTGCCTCTAGCACGTTGTTCCTCTATATAAAACTATCCCGCTCTTGAAGTGGCTAACAAATTTCCGGTTCCTCCCTAAAATCCATCTAGCGGACAGTTAAGTTGGAAATTAGAAACAGTCTCGGTGACAAACGACTGGGTTTTCCTTTGGAGAGATACACGGCGGCTGGTTGGGGTATTTTTAAGCGAAGGCAGCCCCCTCAGGTCATATCGGGGGTAGCAACAACCCTCGCTCCCCTCTCACAGTCAACGACCCACCGCTCGCAGCACGCTACTGTCTCCATATTATAACGCCATCCATTTCGTGCTCTAGTATACAAAATGTAAAACCTGTATATTATCTTTTATGATTCAGTTAAATATTGATTTTAATCAGCTTCATATTCAAGTTTAGAAATATGGACACTGCTAAATACCATATGAATATTATTTAACAAGTACTGAAGAAAAAAATAATAGAAATCCAACACTCACATGTTATACAATTTATGAAGATGACTTATACCCAACACTTCAAACGTAATCACTAATGTATTATTTTGAACAAAGATAATCAGGAGTTTTTAGTACCACTGACTTTTAAATATTGATTTAGTTGGCTTCTTATAAAATTTAAGAAGAAGAATAGTAACTAATGAACAAAAATTAAAACAAACCTAATCTATATAGATTTAATTGTTGGATATCCAAAACAAAGCCGTAAATAAAAAAAAAAAGTATTACTAAAACAGATAAATAAAGCACATCTCACACTAACAGCTGAAAGAATATCTTTCAAAATCACAAGCTCCAACAACATAACAACGTGGCCTCTTCATAGACCTATTTGGTGCTAACTGGACCACTTTATTATAACACTTTGGATGTTTAAATCCACAATTAAGAATGAAAATATCATATAATGATAATAATGCATTTTTAATATAATGATGGTTGGCCGTAGAATAATAAGTGGAGAAGATGGTCTGGGGTTGTGGTCAGCAAAAAAAAAAAAAAACACAAATAAACAAAAAATTATTTAGTCGTGCCTACGTTTCGACCTGAGTTTCAGACCTTCATCAGGGCTACAAAATCAAAAATAGATAATAACCATCATTCAGAGAAACATAAAATTAAAAAGAAATGATAAACTAAAATATTTGGAAATATACATGACAATGAACTGAGAATAAAAAATAGTTGAATAATAACCATGGAATTAGACAATAGCAGATTGATACCAATGAAAGATGAAATATAACATTATATAGGTAAGAAGATATGTGGTACGTTGTCTAAAAAACTGAATAATAATTTGAATAAACATATTGAACAATACGAAAGAAAAATGAAATATATGATACAATCATTGTATCATTTTTCTCTTATTCACCCCCCTCCTCCTCGACCATTTTCTCCACTCATTACTAATATAATATTATAATCTCCTTAACACCTCTCTTTCTCGAGAAACTCGTTACAGATAAAACGCCTCGGCTTGGAGTCTCATGGATTTGTTCCGATGAAACAAATGAATGCGAAACTCTGGTTGGGGCAGACTTTTTGGAGCGGCAAAATAGTGTAGCAAAAGTATATCACCAAAGAATCTAAAGTAATGTGAGATTATTGATCAATGTGGTCCACAGAAAAAATTGTCGAATATGAGACTATAAACATTTACTTGGGTGAGTAAATTACTACAAACCATATTATATTCCAAAATCACCGCAATATTTTGGTTATAAGCAAGAAAGAAAAAAACATAAACAGAAGCACCTACTTCAAATTATTCCAACTTACGACAGGAGACCACCTAAGAACTAAAAAAAAAACTTTATCAACTGGATAGAATAGTAATGATCCCTCTAATAGTTACTTCATAAAAATGAGAATCAAGGCGGGACATAATTGTTATTTTTCAATTTCGAAATTGCTTAGCTCACGCATTCTGTCTAAAAACTGAAACGTTAGAATTTACAAAACTATTATCCTTTCTACTGTTCTTTACGGATATGAAACGTGGCCTCTTACATTAATGGAAGTACAGCGCCTTAAGGTTTTTGAATAAAAAAAACGTAGTATGCAAAATATTCGGACAGAAAAAGGATAAGTTAACCGGAGAATTTAGAAGGCTACAGAACGCTGAATTGAGGTTTACACAAAACGTAGTTGGAAAAATTGAATGATTTAGTAGATTCGTGTTTGCAGGAGTGTCACTGGATAGATGTATGCAGAGAATGATTTGAGGTATCGGCAACGAACCTCCAGGTACGATAAGCCTTTATTATTACAATTATTATTTCTTCGAATGGTCTTAAATTTCAAATCATAAGGAAACATAAAGGAGATATTAGGCTTGACCTACGGATCTTGAAATAAAAAAAAAAAAAAACGTAAAACAAATGTATTTATTTATTTATAAATAGACATAATCAATTATATTTATCAATTTAAATGCTGAAAGTGAAAAGATATACATAGGTGAATCATTACAAATTTAAATGTATAAAACATGACTCAAATTCTATTAGTTGTATATTATATTAATAGAAATTATACATAAATAAATATTTATCCCCTTTGAAAATACATTGATCAAGTGGCAATTTCGTAGAAAAGTTGACTTTGTTCAACCTTAGAAACAATGAAAATATTATGGAAAATAAAAGGAATTAAGTATTTCTGAACAGGAGACCCTACATTTAGGATTACCAACGTAGATTAAAAACTTAAATAATATAAAAAAAAATACATTTAAAGAATTGAAGAATAAATACTAACAGTACCTTAGGTAAGTGCGCCAGGTATTGACAAGTCAACCTTTCTAAATGGTAGGAGTTTGGTGCCAACAACCATTTCAAAATTTACGCCATCTGTAAGCTAAACCCTGAGATCATATTTAATATTTAAAAACAAGGGTTGCCTGTCAATAATTAATATATGTCAGTAACTGGTACCTTCACCCAAGGAAGAACGATAGGGTAGAAACATATGAAAATAATATACAGTAGGGATAAACAAATTTAAATAAAATTGAGTATAAACTCAATAAAGTAGCAGCTTCAGTGGTTAGGAAAATAAGCTCATTTTGTAAGGATTTGTGTATGGTTATTTATCGGTTAGCCTTGCATTTTTAATTGAATGTAGAAAAGCCAATATACACTTCTCTCCTTTTAAGTAAATTAGTTTGGTATCAGAGAGAAGAATGAAAATTTCCGCGATATTTCATTTTCTTATGAAAATCAAATTTATTTTTTACCTAATTGTCGGGATAAGTGGGGGAAGGGGAGAGAGAGAGTGCAGTCAGAGAGTAATAATGAACAGAAACATGTGATACTTATTTTATTCTGCCGACGTTTCGGCTTAAATTTCAGGCCTTCATAAGGGTTGAAAATGAAAGCGAGATGACAGCCATAACATAGTAAAAAAATATTTAAAAAACTAACCAGTAAAATATGGAAAGTATAAGAAGATAAAATATAATATTGCAAAAGATTATAAAATAATATAAGATTTTATACAAAATTATAGCAAGCGTAAAAAAACAAATTAAAATTCAACAGTTCTCAAAGTAAATAATGAAAAAAATTGAATTGTATAATTTTTTTCATTATTTACATTGATCAGTTTGATTTTAGATTTTTTTTATTTTTCTAATATTTTCTGTGTGTTTTGTAATATGCATTGTCTAATATGTTCTAGTATTTTTTGTAGTCATTTTATGTAAATATTTACTTTTTAGAATCATTTCTTTTAATTTCTTTGTATAGTGTTTTTTTCCCACTTTATTGTGCTTCTTATCTCCTGTCCTGATGAATGGCTGGCATTCATGCCGAAACGTCGTCACAAATAATATAAGTTTCACTCACAATGAATTTTTAAAAGTTAAGGGAATTTTAAAGATGATTAAACATGGCCTGAAATTCATCTATTGCTTTAGCTCCATAGCTATCTTATCACCGTGCTATCAGTGCGCACTCTACAAATACCAACACTAGAATCCTTTGTCACTGAGTTGAGTGCACTTTTTCCAAACATTGTTCAACCTTTGAAGACAAATATATTTCTTGATCAATCCTCTGTGTTTTAGTCGCTATAAATAATAACATAATACACAGTGTTCCAATTGATAGTTGACTGTATATGTTATCAGTTGGAAAATATGTATTTAAGTTATTTTTTATAAAAACAAAAACAAATACTTTTTATTTACGTTAGTGTTGTTATTACAAAAAAGTTTAATTATTTTTCAATTAGGTTTATTAGAGAACAATAGCGGCAAATTCTAACATATAAGTCAAATCCACAAAATCGCATGCTGAAAATTTATTTTTATTGTCATCTAACCTGAGATTTTAATCATAACATGTTTAACAATACCATTCAGCATTCAACCTTGCATAAAAGAAAAGTTGTTTTATTTTTAAAGCCAAAGAACAACTTATAAGCTTTCCTTTTAATTGGATTTATTAATATAACCATTATTTAAAATTACTAATACCTTGTTGACTGGGATAAATTAATGTTTTTATACAATAGTTTTTAGATGTACAATCTCAATTTGCCAAAACATTTCCCTTTATTATTAGAAGTAAAAATATTAATTTTTGAATGCACCTCAATTGTAAATCGATTTAACGTCTTTATTTTTCTTGGTTGTATGCTTAATTGTACAATTATGACTTAAAAACTATTATTTGAAAATACTTCTTGAAATTTTATAGTTGAATACGTAATAAAAGAAAACATTTTTTTCCTTTTACAGTTTGCCTTTTTATTTTATTCTATAAAATAATTATTTCACTTTATTATTTTCCTATATATTCTTGATTGGCTCTTGCGTTGTGTATTATCTTTTTTAAATAATTCTCTACGTATTAAAAATTTTATGCTGATATGTGTTAACGCTAAAAATACAATGTAATAATGCTTTTTGCATGCTGTAGGCACAGTTTATATAAAAATATTAGTCTTATCTGTAGAGCTTAAAGAGGAGAAAAAACGAATGCATATATACATGTGTGTGTATAATATATTATTGTTATCATATACCATAGAGATGAAGGCTCATGGCTGAGAAATACCTTTAAAATGTGGTCGTATACGTGAAGTACAAATTTCTTACCTGAAACAGAGAAAATATTATTAGAAAAAATTTATATATTATTAGATAATATAATACATTAATGCAATGAAGAACAACTTTTTATCATGGGGTTACTTAAGAAATAAGTATTTAATGGAAAATTTAGTGTAGGATTCGCCAATAGATTTGGGTAAATAATTTCAAAAATTGTAAAGTTTGCTAATAAAAGCAGCTCTAAGAAATCCCTCAAGTCATAATCTGCATATTTAGGTATCTTGGACTACTTTAACTTGGGTTTGTATTCTCTTCACAATGCCAAAACACCGACCTGCCTATGTGAAGTTACTATATGAAAAATACAAAATAAGCAAGTGACTATGTATATTAAATTTGAACTAACATTTATAAGTTTATTATTAAAATAGAATTAATGAGGTCAATCTTAGGTCATCTCATCATTTGGCTATTCTTAACTGTACAATTTGCGAAAAAAACAAAACACAAAATCAACTATTTTATATAAATTGATTTCAAAGATAAGTATGTATGTTCTAGATAACAAACTTGAGCGATGATTGAAGTTTTTACTGTGTACAGCTTCCTTATTACCGATGGAAAACGAGTTTTGTAGTCATGTAGAAAGTGGTTAAAAAGAATTTTTGGCCCCAGAATCAAATTTATTTTCGTATTTGTCCATCTGTCTGTAGTGAAATCCACCTGATAGCCATTACACCTATTACCGTCGATTCAATTTTGAAAAAAATTTTCAGGATTTTTAATTGTTATTTTGATGGTTCCTAATCAATTTTATCGCATTCCAATCCAATTATTCCGCTTGTGCGTGATAATGTATTTCCTTTTACTCACAAATATTTAAAAAATGGATTATCTCTATTTTTTTTTCAAATTTGAAATCATTCGCAAACTTATTTTTCTTGACACACCTTCATTTTAAAAATTTCCATACTTCAAAACTAAATTTCATCTGAAATCGAAAAGATTTAAGAATTAGATGGAGGTCCGATTAAAATTATTAACATGGCAGTATGATATAATATAATATCATATACAGTACAGTTAGTACCACATGGAAGTAACATATATCGTATGTTGTATTTTTTTTTGGGGGGGGGGTCGTGGATAAGGTTGTTAGTTTACAGTCATCTCCTTCCTGCCTCAAGAGTACCAGTATTCTGATAGCTTCACAAGAAAACTTTTTCAAGCTCTTTCAATTTTTTGATAATCAGTAACAGCCCAGAAATATTTGTAAAGAATTATTTTCATCAAACCTTAGGCACAACCCTATATCCCTGTTTTACAATAGATGTAAGAGGTATAAAATAAAACAAAACACTGATACTTTGTGATACCGTAATATAATAATGAAGCCCAGTTGATTAAAATTGAATAAAAATCTGAGATTTCCATGTCGGCATCGGTATCTTGTGTGGGAAATTATTCCAGCAAGTGGGCCAGCGGTTCTTTTTGTCATCTCTTGGTGACTACCAGAGTTTCCGCCGCGAACTTAGCAAGATGGGAGTGTCTAAGATTCACTTGTCGGTACCGCCGAGATATACCAGGGCATTCAAAAAGTCCTGTCGTTTTTCGTTTGTTCGTTGTTTATTTTGATTCTAGAGTGTTTGCTAATTAATTCCGTTCAATACAACTTTTATCCATGTAAACACAAATGTTTATACTTTATGAATAGGAGGCTAAGGAGGATTAATTTAATGCA
>NW_027113572.1:324678-329637 GCF_000696795.3 Halyomorpha halys | reverse complement strand
TTATTTGAAAATATTTATTTATTTATAATTTCCCCCAAAAAAACGACAGGACTTTTTGAATGACCTGGTACATATTAACTTTCCCAAGTGGGAAACAAAACCAACAACGTTCCGAAACGGGCGCTCTGTGACCTACGCCTTAACCCGCACATCTTTAAGTTTTCAAGTTAAAATTGTTGATATTCGCATCCACACCTTGAGAGTAACATTCGTGACTTTAATTTCGCGTGATATATGTTCTCGTGATGACGTGATAATAGGCTGAATTCAATGCCACCAATTACCTAACAATAACTTCTAAAAAAATTTACAAATTAATATCAATTTTTTTTCCGGACCTAAAAACTATGAGAAAAATCGCTGAGATTAAATAGTGGTATAATATAAGAATGACCCAATAGCCTATTTAAAAATAGAACAGAGATAAGTTATCTATTATATAGGAGTATATTAATGACAAACATTTGTTGGCACTCGATCGTTTAAGAACCAATAAATCAGTTAAAAATAAAGCTTCATTGAGAGTAAGATATATAGCTGGAATAACAAACTGATTCATAATAAAATATAAATAGAATAAATTTCGTATTAATTCTAATAGTTTTTTTCTTCTTCACTGTCTGCTTATTTATTAATTTGTAAATTTGTTTATAATTTCTGATAATATACGTTAATATATTGATAATAATATATGAATCCAATACATTACTGTAGAATGTATCAATCAAAATGTAACTCCAAGGGCCGGCGTTGAATCTGGCTGTGGTAGATAATTGTTTTCTATTATACTGTAGCGATGAGTCAGCCCTGTGGGTTCGGCAGCTTAATGAGGTGGGTAACCTTTATTGGGTAGAAATCCTGCGGTCGACCGTCATACTTACCAAATCACCTCCGTACATAACCGTTGATCTAGTAACAGTACTTCTTTGCAAAGTACTACTACATCCCTGAACCTCGACGGCTTGTAACGGTATAGATTTGATTTTTTTTATTTCTCTTTGATGAATATTTATTTATTTCTATTTGATGAGCATTTATATACTTTGTGGATTTTTATCTTGAAATGTAATTTTTATTATTTTTTCGACCAAAAATTTTAAAAAAGCAAATACACTATGTAAAATAACCAAATATTGTGTATTTTATAAATACACAATATTTTGTTAAATTACATAGTGTAATTGCTTTTTTAAATTTTTTGTCGAAAAAAGTCATCAAATTCTCATATTAAATGCTTTTTCAAAATGACTTAGAAAAACAATAATTTACTTCCTACTACAATATTGGTATATTTTTTAAAATTAGAAATGAAAGGATTGCAAATAATAATAGTAATTTTTTATTTTTATTTCTATTTATTGTGTAACACTTTAACTTTATACTGTCGTATATTTTAAACACTGGTAGTAAGAGTCAGAGAGCACATTCACACCATATTTACATAGATAAAGATTAAATGATCAGAAAATAATAAATAGGGGAAAAATCAAACTTAAATAACATCTTAAACGCTTTGAAAATAAATATTTGTAATTTCGTGTAATATCGTTATTCATTTATAATATTTTAATCTACTGATGAAATGAAGGCTCGAAATAATTAAGTATTGAAAATAACAAATAATCGTGAAGAAAAGATACCTATATTTATAAAAAATATAAGTTACCTTATAAATGAGATATAGTATATATTTTATACTAACCTGTGCAGGGTAATTTTAAATGATATAATTAATATAAATTCATTAAGTACTTAATATTTGAAATAACAGAGATCGGATAAATTTCCAAATAAATGTTATATCTGTTGAAGCACTTGGTATATATATAGGCATTAGCCCTGGGAAAGGCAGTTTATTAATTGGTCCCGTAATGACTACGCGCCCATTACTCTACCATGATTTTAACATCGGTTTTCCATACACTGCTCTGCTATGCAGATTTAATGTATTATCTTCCACCTAAAGTACATTAACAAGCTTTATTTAAAATAATATTAATTTGTAGTAGCGAATTTTAAATTGAAAGGTTCAATTTGTTCTCTTTGACATGATAAATAGAAAAAATAAAACAATATACATGATAAATAGGAAAACAAATAAAAATATACGTGGTAAAATAGAAAAAAACAAACATGATAAAATTGAGGAAAACCAACAAATATTAAATTAAAGATAAGGTAACAAATATTAAAAATTAAGAAAATGAATAATTTTGAAAAATCATTATAAATTCAACTAGAGTTATTAATTAATAAAAATTGAAATTAACATAATGAAATAAGTGAAAGAAGACATTCGTGATATAATGGGCAAAAGATACAGTAATATAAATGAGGAAATGTAAATACAGATTATAAGGAAGAGTAAAGTAAAAGGAGAGGAACGTGATCTGAAGAAAGAAAACATTCAAAATAAATAGAAACACTTAATGCTCCGAAAGGAGCTTCGCAGATAGAGTACGGATCAAATAAGCCGCAAGAGTGAGCTAGTATAATATGATAACGTATTTTAGTATAACCAAGCGGAAATATTATATAAAATAAAAATAATGATAACAATAAAGGCTAAGCGAACCCGAAGGCTCGGTGGTGATAACACACTTCTGTTCAGTGATGCCCCTCTAAACCCACATCTACCGAATCATTCTTAGCGCAATCCTCCCATCTTCGTTTCTATCCATCAAGACGTTTACATGTCGGTTCAGAGTTTATTAACATTTTAGAGATTTGTTTGTTACTAAGCCCCACAACCTTACAGTTCTGTGTGAGCATTGTATAGCCTTCTAAATTCTCCTGTTGACTCTTCTTTTTTCGGTCCGAATATTCTACGTAATACTTTATTTTCAAAAAATTTAGCAATTCCCTTAGCGTGTAAGTTTATATCATACTTAAGATACTAACAGTTATAACTTGAATTAAAATACTTATTCTAATAAGTTTTATCTTGCGTATGGGTTGTTAAGGGGTTTGATAAAGAACTATTGAAGCGAGATATGAAATATTGACATTCTTGAAAGTTCAAATGTATTTCCTCCTATGCCTATATCACTGAAATTTCTTCCGCATCTACTACTGACCATGTGTTTTGTATTTTTATAATTTGAAACCTAGTTCCTTACTAGAGTATATCAATGTAGTTGTATTTATTTGTATAGTTTTCTTGCCCTCATCCAATAGTACCAATCAGTGTTATCAATAATACCAATCAATATTATCAATAATACCAATCAACTCATCACCATGCCCAAGCATCGGTATTTTGCTACCTAGAGTTAAATCACACTTTTAATTACGTACCCATGTGCTAAATTTTTTTTTTTTTTTTTACTTTATTAAGTTTATTCACAACTGTAAAAGTATTTTTACAACCAGCGAATGAGATGTAGAGAGAGAGAGAGAGAAAAAAAAAAAAAAAAAAAAAGTCATGAAGGCATGAAGGTTAAGGTCATCCAATGATGCCTCTCCATTAAAATTGAAATTTAAAAATCAATTTAAGAGGTCCCTATTCCAGCTCCTTCGTAAACGTCGTCTCGTATCTGCTAAGTCTAGTGTTGATAGTCCTTGAATTAGAGGGTTAGTGTGTGTTGGAAGTGCGTCGTGAAACCGTTTATATAATGATTTAATGGTTGTTTGTAATGTGCTAAATTAAATAAGATAGGTGATGAAGAATCATCTTATTTTAAACCCGACCGAACCTGGAACTTCTCAGATCAATAATTACCAATTCATACATTATTAAACATTGCGGTCATAAAAATCCGTACTAGAACTTGGAAAGCTTTGAAATGGCATATATAACCAAATATAAACGAGTTTATTAAATAAATGGATAGAAATAGGTCTAATTACTAATCAATTAAATTATAAAATAACTAATATAAATAATGTATTATTTCTGATTATTCATTAATTGTTCAGGACTAAAATAAACAAATACTATCTAGATTAAGCAAATGTTATAGTATATTTATTTACACTTGCTTAGGCTCTTCAACCTCTGAGGTCTATTAATTGATCAATTAATTAACCAAGAACTATATATGAACTTCAGAAAATTTAGTTATACAAAAATGACATAAGAAAATACTCCGTTCTAACCTGAATTTCAGGATTTTGCTGTATGTAGGAATGAAAGTAGCTTCTCGGAATATTAATTCATTTCTACAAAAAAAAAAAAAAAAAAAACCTGTATTGGCTTACAAGGATTTGGATCTATCTAAACTCGTTTGTTCAAAAAATAAAAAAAATTACCAACTCAGCAACAAACGAGGATTTTCCGAACTGCTCAATATGCTTGCATATGTCAATGCATTATGCAGAAAAAGTCAGCTGGATGCGTCGCTGATTGGCGTCCAAACGAAGGAATGCAATTATCCTTGGATAAACAGATAAAAAAGATTAATAAAAATCGTTCCAAGTCACAACATTCACACAACTCCAATTATTATTCCCACCGTAATAAGCGTCTTCTCCATCAGAAGTAACTATATCTCAGATGGAGCGACAGGTGTGGATTATTATCAGATTAAAAAAATAAGGAGGATTATAGAATGTTGAAAGTTTTTTCCACCACTGGAGGAATTTAATTTATAATTAAAACATTAAAACTGTTTCCTCTCTCATATTATGGTGTCGATAAACTCAAGAAAGCAAGACCTTTTTCATTCCGCATTAGATCTAGATTGTTCAAAGTCGTTAAGAAATAATAGCGAATGATTCCACTAAACTTATTAGATTACTCGACGAAATCTTACGAGAAATATCATTAAAATTAGAAAGTCAACTTTCTTATGAATTGCTGACATTAAGATAACATGTGTATTCCATTCTGTGATTGCCAGTGCATTAGTTAATTCTTTAGTTGTTGTTGTTTGTTGCTTAAAGGCGTAAAACCCTCTGGTCATCAACGCCTATGGCATGATAAAAGTAAAAAAAAATAAAATAAAATAAATAAAAAAT
>NW_027113572.1:296485-324198 GCF_000696795.3 Halyomorpha halys | reverse complement strand
ATCCCACTTGGCCTGCCATTTTTCTAATATTTGTAATTTAAGGGGTGTACTGAGTTAATTCTTTAGTTATTGAATTACTTCCCCATGTCTGATATAAGTATCGTTTATTTTATGGACCACATGCTTCACTCCATGCTTCATTCCAAGACCCCAGAGAAGAAAAAAAATTACTCTACCCTAGTTTTGTATTGGATTAATGAAAACTAAATGTAGATGCATGAAAGAGTCAAAATTGATGTCTCTCCCAACCATGGTAAGGGGGAATAAAAAATGGCAAATATTCCAGAAATTATAAAAAATTGATTTGTATATATGATGATCTATTTATTTTCTTTCTTTAATGTAAAAAATTACACGTCTTTATCTATTAGAAAAAGGTTCGATTTTTATCTAGACTATACAGTAAATTTCACTAAAAAGTAAATATTGAAGCGCATGAAACCTAAAATTTATTAGTTGACCGTAGATTAATGATTGGAGAAGATGGTCGGGGGGTGCGGTCAGCAAAGAAACAACATAAATAAACAAAAAATATTTATACTAGAAGACGGTAGGGGGTGCGGTCAAAATGAAAAACAAATAAATTAATGTAACTTATTTGACCGCACCCAACCATCTTATCGTACAAGTCTTCCACGATCAACTATCTCTCATAAATATTTTTTGTTTATTTATGTTGTTTCTTTGCTGACCGCACCCTCCGACCATCTTCTTCAATCAATAAAATTTATTTTATCGGAGAAAATCTAAATGATTCGCTTATTTTTTTAAAAATTATTATTTATTTATTTAAACCCACAACTCTAAAAAACATCCTAGTACATTATTTAAACTAGACTAAATTTTCTAAAATATGAGCTGTTATAGAGTTCTTTGTCAGCGCGGTAAGCTCCGGGGTAAGGCGCATGGCTACTACACCTACAAGGACTCGAGTTCGAATCCGGCTTGTTTTCTGTTACACTGTAACCGTGAGTCAACTCCTGTGGTTTTTGGAGCCCTCTTGGGGTCCACCCAGCTTCATAAGTGGCGTCCATTAACTGGGTAAAAGTCTGGCGGTCGAGCGTGATTCTGACCAAAGTACCTCCTTGCACAACCGTTGGTCTAGTAACAGTACTTACAAAGTACTGAACCCCTGTGAACGAACCTCCAGGGTTGTAGCAGTACAGATTTTTTTTTTTTTTGTAATAGAGCTCTTTACGTTCAATAGTTCTCGAAATACTGTTTTTTCAAAAAGCAATATTTTTTCAAATAACAAAAAATAAATGTTTCTGAATATCATGGAAATTACTGCTCCTAAGAAGATAAAAGTTATCGAATACATTTAAGGCGTAAAAATAGTTCCTGAGATATAGTTTTCATAAACCAATAGTTTTTTCCGAACAACGAGAAGTGAATATTTTGTGCATTTATTTTGAGGAATATGATGGAAACTGCTATTTCTACTTCTCAATTGAGAGCTAATTGACTTCTGCACGTCGTTCGTAGGTTTAGTAGTTTCAATAATATTTTCTAAAACACAAACGAAATATTGATTTTTTTGTTATTTAAAAAAATATCTTCTTTATGAAAAAGTTCATATCAGAAACTATTGAACATATTAGAGCTCATATTTTAGAAAATCGACTCTACTTTAAATATTATTCTATTAAGTTTTTGGTGTTAAAGATGATTGAAAAACTAATTTTCTCTAACGTTTTAAAAGAGCTGCGATTTTTATTCTTTCCAAGTATGGTTGGCAGTCATTAATCAATTTGTACTAGTAACAAAAGGTAGTTTTCATTAAAGTAATCAGAAATATGCGTGAAATAACTCCCTTTTACTCCAAGTTCTTAGAAATACATAATTAAATAGAATACATAATTATTTGTAAAAAAAAAAGTTTCATTAACCACACTTTTCTTATTATATCGGTTCGAGAGCTATCTAAAAATTTTAAGAGGTACCTCCACGTAGGGTGGTATTTGTTATATACTATTATTAGTTGTCTAGTGAAGAAAACAACACTTTGAACAAAGAACAATTGTCAACATTTTCTTTTTGACTTAATTTATATCTGCATATTTTAGCTCTGTATTTGGAGTTTTATAGTTAATTATTTTATAAAAAATATATTTAAAACAACTATTTTTTCATTGTACAAGATGAGTAAAAGAACATTCATCTTTGACACGTTTTGTTAAAAAAAAAAAAAGAGGCTCAGAAAAATACGTTCAAAAACACTCCTTTAGTTGATAACGGCAAGCACAAAGTCTTTTTTCCTTACACTTCTATCAATTTTATTATTTTAAACATCATATGCATACATAATATGTACACAATACAAAGTAAACAAATGTTCTTTCTTTGCCTGAAGGGCATTTTAAGGTAGGTTCTGAGCACTGTGGCGCTTACTCGCCGTCTGCGTTATCACGAGTGGGAAGGAACCTCTCTTCTAGTGATGAATGATTGGGTTTAGACAGTGACTTTGGTAGGTTGCTTTTCTTCCCTTTTTGATAAGACATTACAATGGCGTCAGTCATCGCCGGGTTTACTCGAATGCCTCTGTCCTTGAGGGCATCTATGATGGTGGAGGATCAGGTGCTGTTTGGGCTAGTTCGAGTGCCCGACGAGGTCTGGCACTGATGGCGTAGATACCCTGTAGTCCGTATAGGCTGCTACCACTGCTTCCTTGTTCTCCAACGCAATGACAGGTGCCGTGAAGCCAATAAAATTCATCACAGTATTTAATAAATTATTATTTTTTAATGAAAATTAAATTCTATGAGAACGGAATAACACTTCTGCTCTACGGTTGGTTTTGGTTGAATGATTTTAAAAACAAAAGTGCATGTATAGTGTGGATAGATATTTTAAATTTAGTTATTGTATTCTAACTCTGTTATTTATAAATAATGTTATGACGAAATCAAGAGCTATTCTCTCGGAAAAAATATATTTTGTCTTCCACTCCGCAATTTTACTGTGTCAAGCAACTTTCACTTCTGAGGTACAAAAATACTTTAAGTAATTAATATTTTCAATGTCTTTGTTGTAGAAAAGAGGAGATTTCAAAGTCAACGTTGTTTACATCGTTTGGAACTGAAGGTTCTTGGAAAATTATTTTTAATAAACCTAACAATTTTGCTTAGATATTTTGAAATCTACTTCGAGCCATTACTTTTTTCCGCTTAACGGGAGGTCTCCAAAGCATTTTTTTTCGTAATTTGTAAATTATCTTTGAATGTAAATTGAATAATTTGTAAATTGAATTATTTTCAGAAGACAAAAAGCAAACGTTCCACTGTACAAAATAGGCAACCTTATTTTTATATTACTTAAAAAGTTTTTGTAATTTATTTAATTAAGTGTTGTGATGTAGAATAGTAATGGTTCTCAACTCTCAGAAATTATAGAATAGATATATGATTGATTTTATATAATAATTTGTGCAGGTATGTAAAATTTCAAAAATCATCCAAAAAAAAAAATAAAAGATCAGTTTTTAAAAGCCAACTTTTCCAGCCACATGTGGGGAAGGGAAGCAGAGCTAGGTTAGGAGTTCCTTACGTATTGATACATATGTAAACATGGAAATTGGGGAAAAACATAAATGAATTTTGAGCAATTAATACGAATAATAAATTAAGGAAAATCAGAAGAAATGTCTCCTCTTAGATATTATTTACCGAAAATGTGCGCAGAGAGGAAGAGATTTTGACGCGCCTTCGAATAGGTCGTACGCGCCTGACACAAGGTTACCTTATGGCCTGCAATTCACCACCAATATATCTGACTTGCGGAACGCGACTTACAGTTAACTGAGTGCCGAGCATACGACTCCCTCAAATCTTTATATGATTTGCCAGTAGACCTCCATTCCATTTAGCAGGACAAGAAGCAGACTCAATCACACCAAACTTTACCACAAAATATAATCAAATTTTGCCACATGCTCCCATTTAGCAATAGTTATACAATTTAAAATAATATAAAATAAAGTATCCGGTTTCTTGACTAAGAAAGACTGACTAAAAGTCTAAAGTTAGAAGACTATACTTTGTGATCTGAAAATTAAGGTAATATTGTTACATAAATTGCTGATGCCTTAAAATAACTTTTAAAAAACATTGTATATGGAAATAAATGTATTTTACACGAGTTATTTAATTTTCTTTATATTTGTTGTTTAGTTAATTCACTATAATTTAATATTTGTATTTATTTATTTTTGTTTGTGAAAAGTAGGGTCTCCGGGCGCTCCAACTTTTTTTATCAACACTAATAAACAAGTTAAAATTTATTTTATTTATGAAAAACAAGGAAATAAAGAAATATATTAATAAATTATGCGTTTGCGTAACAGGTATTATTCCTGATTTTTAATTATGATAATCATCAATTATTTATTCAAGGATTATTTTTTTGTTACATAAGAGTACTATTTTTGTCGACATTAATGATTATTTTTAGTACTATTTTTATCGAGATTAATGATAAGCTCTTCAAATGTTCAAGAAGCAATCATACTTCACAGTTCATTTTTGATTCGTTATAATATATTGATTACAGGAGCTAGGGCATTCTCTGGATCTTTGCCCTTGGCCCCATGATATAAAGATGAAGCTGATTTTGATTTTATATTATACATGGATATATATAAAAATCAATCTGTACAGCTCTAACCCATGACTGGTCAGGGTTGCGGTAATTTGTAAGGAAGTACAGTTGCTAGACCTAAGGTTGTGCAAGGAGGTGATTTGGTCAGAATCACGCCTGACCACCAGATTTTTCCCCAGTTAAGGGACGCCACTTATGAAGCTGGGTACACCCCGGAGGTTTACTGAGGGTGGAGTTAGTAGCACAGTGAGCCACAATTCCCAATTTATATATATTAGATAGGTTTTAGGATTCTTACAATCCTAAAACCTATTTTCCTTGATTGTGGTAGCTTTTATCTTCCATTAAAAAAGTTTGTTTATAAATAAATTTTGTAACATGAATTCTCATTTCGATTGCTGTATTTAATAAATCCACAAATCTTACATCAACTTTATTAAACATAAAAACGAAATTTTGGAATAACATGAACGCTTGGAGTTAAACACGACGACACGACACAGCCTATGGTTCGATAAGTCCCGTTCTTATCTTCTTTCAATTTGTTCCGCCTCCTATTTCTCTGATAAAGTTTTACGTTATCGTACTATCGACCTACCCTTCGGCCCATCAACAGACCTAATATATGATACATCTGAATTAAATAACGTTTGGTGTACGGAATGGATATAGACACGATATATATATGTATATTATTAGTCACGAGAAGTATCGTTTGTTTTACTATACTCTTTTTTTTTCCTGCAGATTTACGGATTTCACATCAGTTCATATACAATGGATTTTAATAGATATTTAATACAAAACAATTATGTTTTGGGAATGTTTTTAATTTTCATAGCCGAATGTTTAAAGTTTCTTTGTAATAATGCAAGAATTAAATCATTTTTCTGTGTAAAATCAAAATTTTCGACTCACATTTTACGTTTCAGGCATAATGAAACAAATTTGGTTCCTTGTCTTTCTGTCTCAGAAGTCTAATTCATATCACGTGGAAAATACAAACAACCATTAATCCCATTTTGGCGAAAATTTCGTAGATTAAATTCATGCAGGGTAGGAGGGGGATTTAGATAACTTACATCAATTATATTTAATTCTACCTATTACTTTTGCTTCATATGCTCAGAAATAATAGATAAAAATAAGTTCTGAATTATCCTTTTATCGTGTATAAAAATGGGTTCTTCCTATTCGGCTAAATTTGGAGAGAAGTAGGTGTTTATAGTAATTTTTTTTAGTATAAATTTTATAAAGTTCCACTCACTATAACGTTAAACGCTCAAAGTATTTTCGAGATAATATCTCGTGCAAAAATGGTCCAGTGTCAATTGAATCAAATTCCACCCACTGTTTTTGATTCTACTTGCGCGAAACTATTGGCACCTACACATTTCAAAACGGCTCTTCACTTTTTATTCATTAACGACAAATAAAAAATAATTTATTTAATTAAAAAATCTTGTAACTTAGGAAATTATATTTCCATTGTGCTATTTAAATTATTATATATTAACTTAAATTATGTTGTTCCGTTTTCATTATTTTTTAAATATTCATAATTTACTCAATTTATTTTTAATCATATTGAACTTTATTTTCTTAATAATATAGAAATTGCAATATTACTGTTAGAAGATGTAGAGGGAGAAAATATAAAATTTAAAACATATACACAAGATTTTGGAAAACTCACTCATCTATAAACTCTAAGATATATGAGTTTGAGTATAACGTTTGTATAAGTACGAGTATACATTATATGAGTATAATGTTTAACCACTTTTTTTTTTTAAATTAACAGTGGATTATTTAATTTCAAATTTTCTCAACTCTCCTTCAATAATCCCTCTGATAATCCTCCTAGGCGTCTGAAAAGAAGATGGCCCCAAGAACTTCTCAACTAACGCAATCGGAGTTGTATCGATGGGTAGATTCTCCACATATTTGTATCATGATATTTTATATCTAATAGCAAATTTACTTGTTGTATATAATTTTATACAGTTGTAAACAACAATAAATAAATTAATAAAAAAAATTCTCAATTTTTGGCTTTTCATATTATTGAAGAAGAATGACTCCTCCTACTTGCCGTATGACATCCCTGCATATTACATATTTTTATCACTAACTAATGTGATGACCAGACTAAAATCGAACACTTGTCTCTATATCTTAACGAACTGTACCATAGCCTTATAAACCCAGCGGTTCAATGCCGAAATATTATCTTATCTACGCAACGACGCAGAGTAGCAAACCTTGAAATATGTGGCCGCCAATAACATTTGTTGATACGCAGTTTTTGGCTTGCCTAAATTTAGGACTAAAATTTATAACGTTTTTAATAAAACTGCATATTAGAATTTATAAGGTATATTTCCCAATTAATTCGGGCGTTTGTTTCGTTTATTTTTTAATCAAACGATAGTAATCATCCAGCATTCTATATCTATTCTTTAATAACACGCCTGTACATCTACTTTTATTAAGGGCATCGAAGAGATACGAAATGTTGTACACAATTGCAACACTACCTTATCTCGGATGGAAGAATTGCTAAGTCAGACAATGGAGTGCTCAAAAGATTATTGAGGACAAATGCAACATCTCTTTACACAATTGTTGATGATTATGGCCATATTCCGCATCATTGGGCACAAGACCTCTTGGAAAGACTAAGAGCTCATAAATCTCGCCGCTGATTCCTACTGCTTTGTTGAAACGCGAGTGTGATTAGTGAAAATATGGTTAAGCTCATTAGGTATTACAATCTATGGCAAGAGAAAGAATTTTTGGAAATCACATAGGTGTTCCTAATAATCCAGGAAATAATATTGGTGTAAGTGAAAATAAAACATAAGTCCGTACTATTTTCACTAAATTGTCACCTCATTATTCTCTGTAAAATATCAAATTTGCAAATTATAGACGAGATTCGTAAGCTCATCCACTTTTTTTTTTTAAATTTTATTAAAGAATAATAATAAACGCTTCATTCAATCAAGAATAAGCATTAATGTTCTAGCTTTTCAATCATACCACATATTTAGAGAAAAAAGAAGAAAATAATGAAAAAAAATAGAAATTAAATAATAACAATATAAATAATAATAATGCTGATACCACTAATCGTTCTCTACATATGCATCTATCCAGGGACGCCCGCCCAAACCATAATCTACTAGATAGCAGATAATCAGTCTTCACGCATCCTCCCATCTACGTATCTGTCTCCTCGTGGGCCGCTTACTCCTACTCGTTAGATCAGTGTTGACATTTTAGAACCGAAATTCCCTGGTTTCTAAACTTGCTTCCTCTTCCATTCCTGATGATTCTCCGAGGCGCTTGAAAAGGAGTGTGGCCTCGAGACCTTCCAAGGCAAAAATGTTATTAGAGTAGTACTAATTGGTAGTTTCTCTGCAAGCCAGAAACATTCCATTATAATCTAACTTCAGATTTACTAGATATATTTTTATGTAAATGTCAATAAATTACTGAATTAAAAACTGAATAACCGAAATATCTATAACTGAATATTATTCACCGGGTGTAGTTCCCACAATTCAGCGTTGTGTAGCCTTCTAAAAACCCGAAGGTTCAACACCGATACCACCAGTCTTCCTCTACATACATCTGTTCATTCAAACCCAAATTTACTAAATCAGTATTAATGCAATCTTCCCATCTACGTTTCGGTATACATCTCGGACCTGTGTTAGTATTTATTAACATTTTAGAGATCCATTAACAGACTCTTAACCCTGTTAAATGTTATATCGTTTTAAAATGTTGGAATAAGGCAACATTTCTTCATTTAACACAATTTTTTTTATTTAACACTCTCCTACATGTTAAAATAAAGATAATGAATACCACTATTAAAGAGGCTCTTTTGGTAAGTCGTATTTAGTGAAAAAGTTGCTATAATTTTTTTAGTAATATAATAAGGAGCCTTGAAGATTTTAGAAAGGGTTTGGATTGTAAGGGTAAGGATAAGAGAAGAACTTGATGTGTCAGTCATCCTGGCTTTTTTCTCCAGAGAGTATATCATCTTCCATCCAGAATAACTGATGTGACAACCCAGGGAAGAAGCTTCAAAACTACTAGAACTTGGAGGTGGTTCAGTAGAACCCTAAAGTCAACTACATCCCTCCCAATAATTTGGATTATACGCGTTTAGATTATTATCCTTTTTACAAGAATTCTTAACTTTATACTACATAAACTTTCAAATAATATCAATCCATCTGAAATTATCAGAGCTTAGAAGATGTAGGTTAAAAGACGAAGAAATCAGTAAATGCTTCATTTTGATTAAAGTTACAAACCTAAAATTTTAGCAAATTTAATCTGCTTAAAGTACTAGGTAGGAAGCATTGAAGATACCACCGAATGAAAAATGACAGGAAGTTTTTTGAAGAATAAAATTAATACCGGTGTACTGTACTGAACGTTACTATGTAAAGTTAATACTTTACATGTTGTTGATTTAAGTAAAAATTTAATCATATTTCATGGAATTTGAAAATTTTTCCTTGTAATAACAGTATGCAATAATAATTGTAAACAAAAAAAAAATTCATTTTAACTGTGATGGGCATAAAAAGTATCTCACTTGCTGTATATAAAACTGAACTGTAATGCTTAGGTCCAGAAAAGATGAAATGATAGTAAAAAAGATTTAGCAAACCCGAAGGTTCGATGCCTATACCACCAATTGTTCTCTTTATACATCTATTCAGTTACGCCCATCCAAACCCAAACCTCCTATATCAGTCTTCAAGCAATCCTCCCTCCAATGTTTCGGTCTACCCTTGGGACACTTACCCGTGAGATCAGTGTTTTTTAACGTTTTAGGGGTTCGTTCGTAACTAAGTTCCACAACCTTACACGCACATCTTGCTGGAATGCTGTAAGCAGAATTATATTCACCAAGTACAGTTACCTCAATTCAGTGTTGTATAGCCTTAACTACAGCGTGTCGTGAAAAAAACAATTTTTTTCTTCAAGACATGAAGTTAATTTTTTTTCTAATTATTGTAATATCACCAGTAGCTCTGACCATAATATCGACAATTAGGCCTCTCGCTCCCCAGGAACGGAAAGCAGCGAACTGCAAAGTAACGAATTCGTACGTACGCCGTTTCTATGGAGTCGTGCAAATGCATATCGTTCATTGCTTCAGTATTCGTCTGGATTCGTAGTAGACGAGATGTCTATTTTTTTTCGCTTTGGAATCATCAGAATTAGTTTATCGAGGCATTAGGTTAGTTAATATTGACGAAGACGGAAACATTAGGTGAATCCCAGTTATAAAAGAAATTGATTCGGTAAATATTCTCATTTGTAATTTGATCTTCAATTTTTTTTTTTAATTCCTCCTTCCTCCAACGAAATATGTACCTACTCAGTAATTTCATTTCGGTCAGAACATCATTCCACAATTGCTGTACATTCCGCAAGTGATAGTGACTTTCCTGTTGGTCCCGCTGATATTTCCTTTCCTGAACAAACGAAATTAACTTTTCACAGTCCATTTGTCACTCTTTTTTTGCTCTCGTTCGCAACTAAATCCCAGCAGAATAGAATAGGTTCGCACATCGCACCTGTTCGGTCGAAAACTGACGAATGATACGGGCTCAGTATACGCAGTCCTTTACAGAGCCACGTGTTCGGATCATTCTTGCGTTTTTGTACAGTTTCTGAAGAACTGATTTTGCAACTTTTCGCTGCTTTCTGCTTCCAATGGATGAGAGGCCTTATAAGAAACAATTAAACAATTTTAGTAAGTTTAGTTTTAAATCATTTTGTTTTTGTAATTTAATCAAGACCTGATTTTAAATTAAATAATACATAATGTCTTAATATGCTTTTCATTTAATTTTTAAAGATCAGTAAGAAGAATTAATATATATTTTTTATCTTTTGTTGAAATAATACATTCTACCACACTCAAGCTATTAGTGATGCAAGTACACAATCATACGATGTATACATAGTACCTAAAAATAAAAAGTAAATAAATAATATAAATAATAATACAATAAAAAAAGTATAGATTAAAATGGATACAGTAAAATTATATATACCCATCATAAATTAACATATGCGGTTGAGTGAGTTATATAATAGAATATAAGAACAACTAAGGTTTATAAAATAAAGTAAATATAATCTTGAACACAATCATACCTACATACAATAACTAATTTTAAATTTTCTAATTAATTATCAATTTTTTCCTCTATTCATAAAATAATCAGTTATATTTTATTTGTTGTAAAATTAGCAAAAAATGCAATGGTATTACAAACATTAGAACGAGGCAAAAGATGAAAATGTCAATAAGCGATCAATTTTTTGGGAGTTTGAATGTTAACTTTAATTCATTGGAAGATTTATTAAATTAAAGAAATGAAAATATTTATTTTAAAATTACATTTTATTTATTTGACAAAAGCATTATCATCGTAAAATACTAGACAAGAGAGTAGTGGCGCATGAATTCAAAGAGGTCTAGGTTTAAATCCCAACTAGGAATGTTGAAGTTAATTTTCATAATACCCCACTTAATAAGTCTTATGTGTCTTGCTCCGTATACAAAGGGGTGGACACGCCTAAAATAGCCTTCTCTGTAACCGAGAGACAACCTTTGTTGAAAATTGAAACCCACGATGTCTGGTGCTTTAATACCTGAACGGGTCAAATCAGAGAAGATATTTTTGGTTTGAAAAAAATATATTATCAAGTAATCAAAAACTATAAATAATTCTAACTATAAACTTGAGTAACTCTCAGATTTTTAACTAGGATGTTTAACTGAATATGATATTTTCATTATGATTATTCTAGAACAATATTTAATTCTTACATAGTCACAATATTTTTTTTTTATTATTTATGTAATTTTAGTTCTTGTTTTAATAAATTAGTAGTTTTCCTCCAATCTCTTGTTTAATTGTGTCATTTCATTTATTATAGATAAATTTTATTTTATTTATTGTTAAACGTGTATCTGTTTCCAATTTCTGATTCATCCATAATTATAACACACTCCTATATCGATTTATATGGCAGCTGATTGTTTTAATACATTCACCTAGTTTATTTATTACAGTTACTTTTTTATTGTAGGAAGATACCGATCAATAAATGTATCAGGATCGTAGAAGAAAACTATTTAGGTACCTTTATTGACCGCCACCCGGACAATCTTCCTACAATCTACTTCATACGGTCAACTATTTTCTTCCATTTCTTAAATTTTAAAGACGAATATAATAAAATTAGCCACCCATAGCTCAGTGGTTAAGACACAGTCTTACCAATTTGATGGCTATTGGTGGTGCCGGTTCGAATCCGGCCTGGGACGTTGACTTTTTTCATTGAGTGGCGGTCTCAAAAAATGAAGAACTTTGACCCCCAACCATGGTTAGGCAGTATAGGACTCCAATGGGAGTCTTGGCCGAAAAAGGAAAAAATTAAATAACTTATCATATTGGTATATATACAATTTGTTTGTGTTTCTCTATATTAATATCTCTTTAATTAATCATTTTTGTAAATAAAAATCTATTATTATCATAATTTTTACATTTAGAAAACACAAAAGTAGAAAACAACAACTCAATGAAAGTTTAGAAACACATTTTTTAAAGGCCAGCCAGGGAACTAGAAGAAGAGAAACTCGCAATTTCTCAAAAACTTTTCCATTTAGCATTAATTTAAAAGTTATGACTAGCAACTTCTAGCACAACCGGGCAATCTGTTTTCCACCATCCCTCGAATCCAACCTGAAAACTTTCCTAGGTGAAAAACCAGTATCGAGTAAGATGGGCATTTTAGTTTGAAAATTTCTTATCACTATATTTGAAGATTTTGAATTTCGATAATGAAATTCGCTAGGATTACAAAAAAATAAAATAAATAAATAAAGAAAGAAATACAAGTAGAATTGTTGAATAAAAACCTAATTTTGTAATTTATAAAGGAAATTTCATCTTACAACTAAATTAAATGTTATTTATTGAAGATTTGAAAATTAACCCCAACATTTTACAGGTGAAAAAATGAAAAAAGGTCAAAAATATTTATTGTATAACATAAAATATTTGTATATATTTTATAAATATAAAACATTTTTATATACTTATAAAATATTGTTATTTCTTAAAATATTTAATTATTTATTATTTACTATTATTATAAGAAAACTACTTTTTTGTCAAATTGAGTTTAGTTTTTTTCTAACTATTCTGATCGCTTGATTGATAATGTTCATCGAATAGAATATTATATTTATGATAATCACCTATATAAAATAATATATTTAGGAACATAATATTTATTTATTAAACATAATATATTATTGGATTTAGGAACATAATAATACAATCAGGACCATCGGATTGCAGGAGGAATGTGTTAGCACTTAGGCAACGAAAGATTATTTAAATACTGATCACAACGATTTATTGTTGTGTGTGAGACTGTTTGTTGCAATTCTCGTGGCAAGAGAATTGTATATTATGTCAAAAGTAACTGATAAAACGCTATAAATGGTCTAATTTCATTGTGAAACAACTGCAAAAACTCTTTGAAATATTACACAGTGGTCAATTACCTAAATAACCATTTATTACATCTGAAAATAACAAATAATTAAAAAATATTTCGGAACAATAATACCAAGCATATAACTGTAGCCGTGGGTTCTTGAGCCCTTCGGCGTTCACACTCAAAAGGGGTATTCATGATCTATGTTAAAGCGTGTTAAATGGAAAAACTCGTGTTAAATCGAAAAAAATTGCCTTCTTTTGCCGTGGTAAAACGAAATAACATTTAACATGGCTGAGAGTCTGTTACTTGGTCAGTTAAATCGAGAATGACGTCACACACTAGACCAGTTGAGATCGCCGCCATATTAGTTGTTGTGACTTTCAATACAGTTGTCAATTAGCTCATCTTCATTCTCTTCTTCACAAGTTTGAAGATCAATAAGACACTCATAAGCTAAACTTTCACACAAATTCCACTTTTCACTCACTCTAGGCATGTTTTAATTAATTACTTAAATCAAAACTGAAGTAAACAATAACATGAGGGTCAGGAAGGAAGGTTATAAACATAAAGGCTTATACAACAAGTTGCTGAGAAAATCCGCTAGGGACTCTTATGCATTTAACGTTTAACATGACTTCAAATAGGGCTGCTCACAATCCTATAGTTATAACATTTAACATGGTAAAACATATAACATTTAACACAACATCATGAATACCCCTAAAAAGTGGATATCCTTAGTAAAGGAAAAATCTGGCTGTTGAGCATGATTCTGACTAAATCACTTCCTTGCTCTACCATTTGTACAGTAACGGTACTACTTACAACCTACAGCAACCTTCATAGGACGTAGCAGTGCGTTATTTATTAATACACCAGATATAAAACATGAAAATATATATTTTTTTTGTGTATAATAATTAGTAATCATGATATCTTCAATACCCAGAGAGACAAACATAAATGTTTATAATATATAGATTAATGTTTATAAATATATATAATATTTTTCAGAAGAATCATACAAGCAACACTAATAAATTATTTTATAGGAAATAATCTTTCTTATCTGTGTAACAATATTTATTTACAAGAGAATTCATTTTTATATTTTTCATGTTTTCGTATGTGACTGATGGTGACCCAGTATAAATGTTAGTGTCCATTATGTCTAGAATTTTTGAAATTTGTATTTAATTTCCCTTGGATTTCAACATATTGTTATCCATCATATCTAATTGAGGAATATCAAATCGGATGTGGTAATTGTTTTTAAGAAAAGATTCTGATGGTAAATTAGATTTTAAGAAGGATTCAACTAACATCAAAAACGATTTTTTCCGAAGCTTTGCATTCAAATGGTGTTGAAAATTGAATAAAGGTTGCCAACAAAATCGTTTAGGATCTTAGAAATACCCTGTCATAATTCAGGCATTTATTTATTGCGGCGTCATCATCCTGACATTCTAGTCTCCTCGGCCAGCTGAAAAAACTGGAATTATAATGACGGAAAATTGAATTAACTATATAACAATATAGCTCTTTAGATTTTTCCGATTCTCCGTACTGTTAAACCAAAAACGGTTTAAAAAATGTATTTGTGTAGCGATTGTTAGTGCTTTTTGCCTTCAGGGCACGTCGGAATGAAAAAGTGCCTGCTATAAATCTGTCATAAAACCTTACTTGCTGATCAACAAAAGTACTCCCATTATATGGGGGATTCAAATTTGAAATTGCAGAGTTAGTTTGGTTAAAAAAATATCTCAAAAGATATAGGACATCCAACATTTATGACAAAGAGAAAAATAAGTCTAAATACAAAAAATTGGAGAGATAAGGGGATAAACAATATTTTAAGAAAATATAGTGAAACGATTTGCATTCTTTTACTCTCCCTTTATTTCGTAATATATTCCTTTCCGAATTTTGTAAATATAATTTTTAATAATAATAATATTCTTTATTTATTCTGGGATTGATCCCTTAGAATAATATACTGGCGTCTAAATTAGGCTGTAGAGCCTTAGAGTAAAATACAAACTAAAACGTCATAAAATATATAAAATAATGAATTTGAAAAGATAAAAATGAACAACAATAATTAACAGAATACATAAAATAAGAATAGAACAAGTAAAATAAAATTATATGTCATATCATAAAACATAAGATGACTAACATTTTTGATAATGAATAAAAAGAAAAAAATTATAAAACATCAAATACAATTAAACTAAAAATAATAAATGAAAAGGTGCAACTGCTGCTAATATACGTATTTACAAGTATGAACGATAATCTGAAACATAAAATACTGAGAATATATAAATCTTATTTGAAACTTTCAATTGTTATTCTTCCGGAATTGGGTGGACAGAACGTAGTCGAAGCTACGGGATTTTAAGATTGGAAGGGTATTAGCACAACGAATAAAGGAGGGTATAGAATTCCATAGGGAAGAGGAACGGATAAGGAAAGTTCTACCAAAGGCTGCGGTTCGATGGGCAGTTACATATAAGTCTGAAGGCCGTGAGCGGGTATTGCGGTAATGCACTGAGGGTTTAAATTGATGATATCAGAGATGTGAGATGGATGGCGGGATTGGATAAGGTAGGAAGACTGGTAAAGGAAGGAAGAAGAAAATATTTACGACGGAAAGAGGGATAAAGCCACTTTAACTCTTCATAAAATCGGGTGGCAGAGGCGTTCCTAATATAATTTTTGTATGATTTTCGATGAGCTTTTTCCCAAATCTTAGGAAATCGGTACAGTATTCCCCGCGCACGGACGATACTTTTCGGCCTGTGCCAAAAAGGATTTAACGGGTATTTCGGTAAGATATTTGAAATACTTAACCATTGTCGTTCCTTAAAAGGTACCTGAATATAGTATGCAAAGCTTTAATTAATTAAATATGAACTAAACTCTAATATATAGTTGTTCCACCAGAACTAATAAATAACATAATATTTGTTCCATGCGTAGTTGTTATACAACAAAGAAAATAAACAAAATCTTTAAGTATCACAGTAGAATCGTTGAAGGATTGTGTCGCAGGACAAGGAAGTTAGCATTTCACTTTCTAATCTCAATAGAAGACTGCTACATGGGGCATTCCTAGCGCATGCCTTCCCTACATTCCGCTCCTTCCCATTCTACTATTCTTAATTACTTTTATTGCTTTTGCCGAGGCTAGGTTACGAGTGGCTGTTAAAAATAATAGTTGAAAATATCGTAGACAAGAACAAAAACTTAGGAGTTTCTGAAATTAATAACAATTATTAATTTATATACTTTCCAATCGTCAGAAAAGAATTTTTGTAATACCACTGCTTGTTTATTATTTTTTTAAATTTTCGTTTTAATTAATATTATAGCTAAAAATGTTTATTAACCTAACAGTTTAGAATAACTTTGGATTTACTTACGTTGGATACATCACTCTGCAGGTCTCCTTGAGGCTGAAAAGTTGGAGATAAATAAAAATAGTTGAGGGAAAGTATCAAAAGAAGTTTGTGTTTCTAATGATTACCAACTTTCAAACTATAAATTAATAAACCATATAATAAATAATACTGTGTATCGATATATATCAAAAAATCTACCCTAACGACATGGTCTATGTGGATGGCAAATCGATTCCGAAAGTAGACAGTTTCAAATATTTCGTTTCCATAATAGCATCAATAAATGTTTAACGAACTTTGATAGACCAGACTTTAACAAGCATAAACAGAGCAATTATCAATGATAAATTGATGTATCCTGTGTAAAGGGTTTTTTTTTATGAGCAGGTTTATGTCCAAGATGATATATAAACACTTATACTTATATTTCAAAAACTTTAACCGTTTAGCACAATACCCTATTTGTTATAACACTTTCATTAACTTAATTAGTTAAAAAGACTTTAAATCTTGATACATCAGTTTTAAGGTCTCGTTGTTGTAATAAAAGACTTGAAATCTGAAAGAAATAAAGATAGAAACTCATTTGATTTCGTCGCAAAGTGGGGTCTCGAACTGTTTTCCTTTAAAGTCACTCCGTTAAGAAACTGCTGTTGTTTTTCAAAGTATAAGCTGTTTTAAAGTCAGTGAACAACTTTTGAACAGCTCGCTCCAAGGTTGTTTTATAATTTATCCTGACCCTGCTACATTAAATCTTCGCCGAAAATCAAAACCACAAACTAACTGTAACCGATACTATTAATCTTACTGAAATGATATTATTTTAATAGCGTTATTCATTTACCTGATCATCAGATATTTAACGTAGGTAAGTAATATTTGGTAATACCAATTATTACTATATTTGGTGATAAGTAAGTCATATTTGGCATATTAACTAAATAAATAAAATGAATAAATCTTTCATAAATAGTTCCTAAAATTAGTATGGAGCCCAAGTTTGGAATACTAAATATTTGGAAAATACGTATAATAAACATTTCTTATTTGCATTATTTAATTAAAAATAACTTTATGAATATAAAATTTCTCTTTATTAGTTAATTAGTTGTAAATATTTTTATTTAATCTTTCACAACATATACACTGTTATTCCAAAACTTTACTAGCTGTTTGGCTATTATATACTAATAATTATTGCATGGAAATAATTAATAAAAATGTGAAAATAACGATTTTTAATATTAATTGATTTTAATGGTGAATTATTGTTCATTTCACGTATTAATTAATTTTCGTTTATTCTTTTTTTTCTTTTTCTTCACTAACATTACCGCTTTCCCACGTTTATTGATTTAAACGTATAGCATGCCCCTTGTTACAATCAAGGATTGACAAAGCTTATTTTATTAATTAGTATTTAATTTTAATAATTAAATCATGTTTTTAATACGAATGCCTAATATTAAAAGAACACAAATTATGATCAAAAACATTAAGTTATGCTTACCAATATTTAAAAATTTTCTATTCAACAAAACTCAATGTATATTAAAATATATATAATAAATAAAAATAAACATGTGTCCTTATATTCCACTTAATCGATGTTCGATTCCTAGGATTTTTTTTTTCATTTTCTGTAAAAGTACAAAGGTATGCTACATTGTGGTAGAGCGAAAGTATTAAATGCAAATTAAATTATGATGGATACTATTGATATAAGTTATATTTAACGTTTTGACAGATAAAAACTATAAGATAATTTAAATTACAAAGTATAGAGATTTAAAAATATAAAAAGAAGTAAAAAATGGCATAAATATGATATATTATATAAATGTTTGTTTAATTATAGTGGCACATATTTAAAAATATATATTTATAAAAGATTATTCATAAATTTAATTTATAACTCTTAGAATACATTTTTCCGAAAATTATTATGTATGCAAAATATTTTTCTTTCTTGAAAATAAATATTAATATCTATTTGAAACTCTTTTGAAATAAAAATTAATAGTTATTATTCTGTTTATGGTTCATCGCTCCATCCAAATTTATGGTACAGCGAGAATCGAAACGCGCACTGTTATTAGTAGGTCTAAGAAATTGTATCATGCCGGGAGTCAGTTGCCGACCTATCCTTGTAAATTGCACGCTATGATAGCTTACATAAATTATTTTAGATATTTAGAGTCCATAACAGTCGGTCGTAATAGCTTTTTGAGACGTTTATGTGAGATGATGCCAATTTCCTTTCCGCGCGATTTCGATTCTTTCTGCCATTAGAGTTTACTGAATTATATCTCTGCAGTAGAGTAGTTAATCAATTAGATGTGTAGCCTGGCGTACCGTTATGTAGTTGCTAGTTGAGTGCAAATTGATAATTCAGTAACAGCAGAGGAGATAAAGATTTTTGGTTGGAACTGATTCCCACAAAGATGGGTTTGGAATTTTTCGATTCGTTGTTATCTTTTAACTTTAAATTAAAAATCTTGTACATTGATCGCTATGCTGAATCTGTTTTCATAAATCATAAACAAATTTTGTGTGGTACCAATTTACACAAAATTTCATGCTGAAAAAAATTTGCTAAATAAGAATAAATAGAAAATTGTGGCCGACAACTGAGAAATCTAAAATGTTCACCCTTTTTTCACTCGGCAGTCTGGATTAAAAGATATCTACCCAACAATAACATATTTTTTGAATTTATTTATTGATATTTACATAAAAATACATCTAGTAACTGTGATGTTAGATTACAATGGTATAATACAGACATGTACAGAAACTACTCATTGGTAGGTTTCGAGATCATTTTCTTTTCAGGCGCCTTGGAGGATTGTCAGGAACAGAAGATAAAGCAAAGTTAAAAACCAGTGGGTTTATAAACTAATAGTTTATAATACAAGAATTGATATCTGGTTCGGACTAGATCAGTTGCATATGGAACATTAAAGTCTAAATGGATGATTTGATAAGGACCATTGAGGATTTAACGAAGGATTTTGGATTGTAATGATTGGATACGAAAAGGTGTAGTGCAGCCCCAAAGCTCAATACTTTCATTTCCTCAAGTCCAGATAGGCCTTATTATGATATGCTGTACTATAGTCATGTTAATCAATCTTTTGTAATGGATTGGAAGTCTAGACCGTTTGTTTGGTAAATGTTTTAATAGTTGAAATTGACGTGCACTTCCTGTCTTTTCAGCCTTGTGTGAGAATTTCAAGTTATTGGTTTGTCCAGACGCAGTCCAAGGTAGCGAATTTGTTCGAAAGAAACATGAGAGACATTATTAAAGGATACTGGGTACTGTAGGCTTACGAAGGGGGGTAAAGATGATTGAATAATTTTAATCTTCCAATTTCGACATCATTCTTCGAAGGTTAAAAAGGCGGGAGTCTCAATGACGAGGAGTATGTTAACATTAATCAAAATATAAAGAATATTAGAATATACTTAATATTATTTTAATCCTCCGATTTCGACACCATTTTTCGAGGATTGTGATATGGGATAGGAGAGTTTGGGATGCAATTAAAGGGTTATTATTAGGATTGGTTGGGATGTAAGCTGTAGAGACTGTGTAGAGGATGGAACCGAAGTTATTACTATCTTGAGAAACATCATCGGACTGAGAGAACTGGATTAAAACCAAAAATATCTTTTAAAATAGTGCAGATTTGCTAAAAGGTTAACTTTTATACAGCTCTTTACAATCAATAATACTCGAGATACAGTTTAAATTTTTCCAAACAAGAAAAATTATTATTTTGTGAATAATTTAATACATACAAAATAAATACTTGAAATACGTACAAATGCTTAAAAGCTATCAGGTGTATAACTTTCTCTGATTTCAACATATTAAAAAACATATTTGAGCTGAAATTGTTGAAGAAATATTTTTTAAAAATATTTACCACGATTTTTACCAAAATAAATTTACAAAATGACTTTTCAAGATTTGAAATAAAAATGTTTTTTTTTTAAAAAATGGGCCAAAATCACTGGGCCTAAGCAAGGATTGCTTATTGCTTTCAGAAGGTTCGATGAGTTCGATACCAGCCTGGCCCAATCAATATTTATTTCAAGGTGGCCCAAAAAATGAATATTGATATCCCTATTGTGGGGGTGTATATGTCCTTAATAGAGAGCCTGAGCAAAAAATTATACAATCTTTATTAACGTGAAATTTTGTGTAAACTGATAACACACATGATTTTGGAAAAATAAAATTAAAATTACTATTTAAAAAAAAATCAACCCAAGATTTTTTTAGAATTCTATGTAAAAACAACATTAACAACCATTTTATGTAACAACAACCATTAACGAACAAAAAAATCAAACCTCGCAATAGTGATATTAGTTCCACTTAACACTTTTTTTGCCTTATGTCTTCTTTACAATAAGCCTAGAGAGAAGGGAAAGTACATAGGTACTTATAAATTTTTAAAATAGTTTCAAGCTTAGCCTAAAAAATACTTAAAGGCTTGGGTGACTCAGCTTTTTCAGGTAACTACTTATTTTCTGAAGGTTGTTACTCCCTTTACACTATTTATAACCACTTCAAATGTTCGCTTCGACCGCCAGTCGGACCAACTTTCTGTTGTTTTGTTTTAAATATGAAGAAGTAGGTAAGGTATTAGAATGCGATTGAAACTATTTTTCAAAAGAAATGGCCTTGGGAATGTAATGTTTTAAGAAATAAACAAAAAATATCCTTGACAAAAGAAACTCACTTAATTAGTCACATCTCTATAGTTGAGGGAGATAGGTTATAAAATAGATTGATAAATACAAAACAGAGAAAGGCAACTGTGGTGAAGCATTGTGGAAGATAGAGAAAGCTGGAAGAATCCGTAGGGAAATGTCGAACACGATACATCCCAGATATCGTCCCAAAACAGTTTATCACAGAGAGGAAAAAATTGTTGCCTACCGGAAAGTTCTTGTTTCTATCGTTTAAAAATAAATTATCAATTACGATATATGAACCATTGGGAGCAAAAGTGGCGTAAGTCATTCTGTTATTACAGTTAGTTTTCATTACAACATAATTAGTTAATTAATTGCTGTCTGGATTAACTTGAAATAATCTTGAATTGTTAGATATGCTTGTGACAGTCTAACTTATAACACTTTTGCAATCAACAGCCCATCATTTGCATTGTCTATGCTACAAACAGTTAGTGCTTAGTTCTTGGTCTAAATTATTAATTGAAAGTCAATATTTAAATTACAAGCAATGCAGCTTTTAACAGATAATTATTGATAATTTCAAAATGTTGTCAGTACTAAAGCGCAAATTAAGGACATGGAAAGTACTTCTCTAGCAATAGAACCAGTAGAACAGAAAATGGGTCTGCGAATTTACCAGGGTAAGAACAAATATATGCTTGCCAACCATAAACGGACAATAGTCCCAGCTCAGCGATTCCATGGGACCTTTATATTAAATTTGTAATGCTGAGAGTAAAATCTAGAATGATCTATTGAATGGCGATGAACATCTAAAATCTCGGTATGTCCAACCACGACAGGATCCCAAGCAGTTGAGGGGCACAGATGATGTGGCAGATGGTTGAGTATACCTGAGGCGGTGCGGTAGGTGTCTGGTGTCTGTAGTGCACCGTCGGTCCCTCTCTTTCCTCGTCCATGGGCCCTCAATAAATCATAACAAACTGGGAACACTGATGCTAACCCTCAATATTGATATTTGTATAATACAAGTTTATCATGCAGTTCCTCAGTCCAATGAATTTATTCCTACTAAAACACAATGCGGACGATAACCTATGCGCTCTAAGGTAGCGATGATTAAACTCATCAATGCTTTCCGTATCGCTTTCTGGTCGGCTGGTCACGTTTCCACCTGTTAGTGAACTTTGTAGCAACTACAATGGCAGATAAATCCTGTTAAATCGTCCAGGTGATGGTTCAGTTAGATTTATTTTAAGCTGAAGAATTAGCACGTTGATAATAATTTTCATCTCCCGAAGTTTTTATTAACAAATGGAATATTTTATTTCATGGTACTCGGTTTACGGATTTTGGTGTCATTTTTTACTATCCATGGTTATTTACACGCCTTCAGATAAAAATATACTAATAGTTTATTAAAAATATATAATTTAAAATTATATTAAAATAATTTCGTTTTTAATTCTGTTTTGGGGTTTTTTTTTTTTACATAAAATGTTTTTTAATTTTTTCATCTGAGCCCTATATGAATGAATCAGAATGTTTTTACCATATCATAAAGAGGCTCAATTTGAGAAACAAGGCATATCCAAATTATTTTTACATTTAAGTTTGTTATTCAGCAAATATGTTTGATGTTAATTTTATTTTAGTTTTTGTGAAAAATTTAATTATCTTTTAAATGATCAGATTTTTTTTTTCTTAGATGCATAGTTTTCTAGTTATCCAAAAAAAATATTATTTTTTTTTTAGATTTTAGAATTATTTTGCTAACATGTTAGGGCCTCGTTACTCTAACACTGGTACCTAATTAAAAAAATGAAAACTTTTAAAATTTTGTTGGATACAATGTTTTAATTTTAATCAGCAGGCACTTATCTTAGCTTAATGCCAAAAATCTTTATTAAAAAAAATTGTTAGATTCTTTCAACGATTTATGTAATGAGATGTGAAGAATTCAGGAATGTAAAAAACTTCTGTTCTTAAAAATTTTAGATATTTTTTATTTGAGTACCTTCTTAATATTAAATACATTTATAGTTATAATTTGTAGAAATGAGTTCATTCTTGTTTATTTGTATTTATATACACTATATACCTGACTATATAGTACATTGTACAGGACCAGGTCACATGGTCTTTTCAGTATAATCGGAAATTGGAATTTATCAAGGCTGAAAGGTTCAATAAAAGATCATTAGCCGTGATATTAATGCCATTGAAGGTCCAAGCGGAGAGCTTGACGTAGAGATTCTGAGAAGATTGGATGATAGGAATGGATTTGGATGTGGATGTGGATGTATTGAAGTAGACAGGAGGTGGACCAGCTGAATACATCAATAGTGAATATATCGAGAGTGATGACCTCTTCAATTACACATTGAGCAAACTCTACATCCCCGTTCCGATCAACCTTTCTCCAGTTTCACTTTTAAGTCCTTTCTCTTTTTTTCTTTTCCTAGGTGTATTTCATCTCAATTTATTTATTATTAATTAGTTGAGAAAATCCAGTTTTTACTAGTGCCAACTTTCACATTAATTCTCAATATTTAATTATACCTCTAAAGAGAAGATGGTATCGGGGCTAACGTTTCGGCCAGAATTTCAGAAGAGATAAAAAAGATAGCAACCATAATGATTAAATGTAAGTACTGGATAACAAGAAACATAGGGAGATAAAACAGGTAATAATATAGATACATAAATAGTAATGAAGAAAATGCATAATGTAATATTTTAATAATATTGAAACTGTAAAAAGTAATGTACAAGGCATGTTAATGCTGTTAAGAAAATCAACTAAATAAATGTATGTACTAATTGAAAATTGTTTAAAATTGAGGCAATATAAAAAATAAAAACGTAAATGTGAATAATTAAACATGTAAGTAGAATAATAAAATTGAAGAAGTAAATATAGTGTTATATAAGCTTAAAGTAGTAAGTAATACAAATAACAGTAATTAGATGTGTTGAACACAACTAATGAAGTGGGTGAGGGAGAGACAATAAGGAAAGAGTGGAAAGATAGTAGAACAAAATAAAAGTGAAAACAGGACCAAAACTCAAAACCAAATTTAATATAAAAAAATTACAATAATATACTATCAACAAGAAACATACATTACGTAAACCACATCTAATTACTGTTATTTGCATTACTTACTACTTTCAGCTTACATAACGTTATACGATTAACTACTTCATTAATTTTGTTGTTCTATTTAAATATGTAATAATTGAAATATATGTTTTACTTTATAATTTTCAATATTATTTCAAGTTTAAATGTAAAATGTACATGTTCTTATTGAGTTGATTTCCATATATATATTATTTTCTTCTTTCACTCTAAGTTTTAATATTACTATATATATATTACGTTTCAATATTCTTATACTACACTATGCTTTTTTTCAATACTACTTATATACCTATATTATTTGTCATATTATTATTTTCTTGTTATTCTGAGCTTCCATTTAATCATAATGGGTATTTTATTTCTTTTTGTTCTTAGACCTTAAGTTCTGACCGAAACGTTGGCACTAATAAATCAATTTTTACTTATGTGTGTTCTGTCCTGACCGCTCCCTCAACCATATTCAACTCATATATGCATATTCACGATTAACTATTACCTCATAATTGTAATTATAAATACAAATGTTACTTTTCAACCTCGAAATTGCTTAGGTCGCGCCATTCGTACAAAAACGTATAAGTTAGAATTTACTAAACTATAATCCTTCGAACTGTTCTTTGTAGATGCGAAACTTGGGCTCTTACACTAAGAGAAGAACAGCACCTTAAGGTTTTTTTAAATAAAGTATTACATAAGATATTTGGACCGAGAAAGTATGATTTAACAGGAAAATTTAGAAGGCTACACAACGTTTTTTATTATTATCATGGTGTTATTCACGCTCCCCTAAAGATATCTTAACAATTTCGAAACTTGGACTGGTAAACCATAAAAAATGTGAAAGAGCTTGTAGGTTTTTTTTTTAAATGTATATGTTTTAATCGTTATTAAATAAAAAATATTGTTTGTAGTATTTTTTTAAATAATCATTTATAACTCTAACAGATGTAGTTATTAAAGAATTGTAAGAATTTTTTTCTTCAATGCCCTTTCTAGGCATAATGGATAAATCTTTGTTTTGGGTAAAATATAAATTTTTAATGACAAGGATTTACTGGTGAGGTTTTAAAGTATTAATGTATTACTTATTTATTTTATTTTTTATTAAATAATATAATGTGCTATAGTTTATGGCTATTAGTAATAATGATACTATTGGGTGCACTCATTCCAAAATCATAAAAATAGCACTCACAGGTCTTATACTAAAGAAGAAAGCATTTATTTAAACAATACATTTCGTCACTTCAACCCATGAAGAGAATTAGGCTTAGTACACGATAAGGAAGTAATGTTTCTTAATGGAGGATCATGAAAGGAGGTGTGGTGAGAATTATGTTTAACAACTTGGAGTTCCTTCGGGCCCATTCGTCACTTTTCTGGCTGGCTATAAGAACAGAACATTTTCTACTGGACCCAGGAATTAGAAATCTGTAAATTATTGGACCGTCCTTAAAATAATACGCTCCAGCAATATCACGCAATACGTAAAGCAACAGTACTATCATGACATCATAGTAGATAAATATTTAACGACAATTTATTTTTAAACCTAATTTTATTTAAAGCTATTCAATAGTTTTTGTCGATAAATCTTTTAACATAAAAATTCTTTTATAAATTAAATTAAAAGTTGATAGCAAAAAGCATGGTGATAAAATATATTAAGATTTGATCAATTGAAACGCAATTAATGAAATGATTTTTTTAAGAGGGGTGAGTGGGTAGCTCATTGGTACGGCACTGTGCTACTAACCCCTAGGACTCGGGTTCGAATCCGGCTTTGGCAGATAATTATTTTCTGTTTCACTGTAGCCGTGAGTCAGCCCTGTGGGATCAGGATCTCTCCACGATCCATCCATCCTCATAAAGTGGGTACCGTTAATTGGGTAAAAATCTGGCGGTCGAGATTGATCCTAACCAAATTGATTCTAACCTTGTACAGCCTAGTTACAGTACTTCTTAACTAAGTACTGCACCTGTAACACTTCATGGGTTGTAGCGGTACAAATTTATTTTATTTCTAAGTTGATTAAATTTTTCTTACAATTTTATTTTGTTTTATTGTTTGTATCCAATAAACCATTAACTGAATTCTGAAAGTTAATAGAAAATTCAACTTATAAATTCGATTATTATTCTGGATCCAAATAAATTTAAAACAACCATCACAACTAACATAAAAAAAAAAAAATTAATAAAATAAAACAAAAAGCGTTGAAAATATCTACTGGCTCTAAAACTAAAATTATTCATCTATATTCAAAATAAAAAGTATTCCAGCCCCGTTGGAAGCTCATCCAAGTTTTACAGTCAGTGCCTACAGTAGAAACCATGATTACTGATATCAAGAATTTTCTAGTCCTTGATCAATCATTCAGACATCTTGAAATGTAAATAGTTTTGATACATTAAAAAACATTATTATTAATGGTAAATATAATATATTTCATATTAGTATTTATATCACTGTAGTAAAATACTATAATTTTTGTTATTATATTCTTTTTGTACATTATTTATTTAATATTTATATACAGAAGTTGAAATTTGATTTATTTCTATTATTTAATATTTATTTTATTCTTTTAGTATAATTGAATCTCAATTATTAAGACATATGGCAGTAAATAAATATAGCAAACGTACGCTAAAAAAATAATAATAAATAATTATAGGAAAAATTTTAGACCTGAGTTAGGTTTAGCTCTGGACTAACGTCAGTCTTAGTATCCTAAATTAAAATAGATCCTGAGTTATGTTTAAGGTAAATACTTAAATATTTATGTTATTATAATGTTTTGTTTTTTAATAATAATTCTACCAATCTTCATCATATTATTTTGAACAGTTCTTGAAAAATAAAAAATATCAAAGCTAATAAGTTTTTTTTTTGTTTTTTTTTAATAATTTATTTATTGATATTTACAACTGTATACACATATATACAAAAAGTAAATTTGCTGTAGGTGACAAAGCAACAAGATAAAAACATGTGGAGATTCTACCCACTGATAGAACTCCAATCACATTTCTAGAGAAGAAGATCTCGAAGCCATCTTCTTTTCCGACGCCTAGGAGGATTATTAGGTAATGAAAGAGAAGCCAGGTTAGAAACAACTGGATTTGGGTGGTTGAGAAGTTTATTATGGAAGGAACGGTATCTGGTTCAGGCCAAATCAGCAACATATGGAATATTGAGGTCCTGATGGATGACTTGATTTGTGACAAAGTAAGGAGCATTAAGGATTTTACGAAGGATTTTGGACTGTAAGGATTGG
>NW_027113572.1:281642-295725 GCF_000696795.3 Halyomorpha halys | reverse complement strand
AAGGATTTTACGAAGGATTTTGGACTGTAAGGATTGGATTCTGGAGGAATTTGATGGTTTAGTGGAGCCCCAAAGCTCAACTCCGTATGTTCAAATAGGCCTTATAATAGTCATGTAGATCAGTCTTTTATAATGGATTGGCAATTTACACCGTTTGTCTAGTAAATGTTGCAATAGTCGGAATCTACGAGCAATTTCTTGCCTTTTTAGTCTTGTATGAGGATTCCATGTCAGTCGTTTGTCGAGATGTAGTCCTAAGTAATGGATCTGTTCTACAGGAATGTGGGGTATTATTAAAGGATATTGTAGGGGTAGAGGTCATGGGTTTACGTCGAAGGGTAAATGTGATTTGTTTATTGGAATTTATTTTAATCCTCCAGTTTTGGCACCATTCTTCAAGGGTGGTGATGTGGGATTGGAGGGTTTGGGATACAATGTAATAGACATGTGTCATCAGCATACGTGGTGAGGATTGTGTTAGGATGGGTTGGAATGTCAGCTGTGAAAACTGTATAAAGGATAGGACCAAGGATACTGCCCTGAGGTACACCAGCAGACTGACGGAATAGGGATGAATAAGCGCCGTTGTAATTTACTTGAAATAATCTGTCAGAGAGATAAGAACGGATAATGAGGAAGTATGTAGGGGATAGGAATTTAGGGATCTTGGATAGCAGTCCTGGGTGCCAGACTCGATCAAAAGGCTAATAAGTTAAAACTGCAAATGTTATACAACACCCAAATCAAGCAATAATCAACATTTTATTCTATAATTTGTAAAGCTAATACAAAAAAATCTAACTTAACATTATTATATATTATTGAATTTATACAAGTATATATAGAAAACTAAACTCATTAAAAATCTAAAGTTTGCCCTTAATTGAAGTCCTGTAAGAAACTTTAATGTGTCAAATACCTATTATAAAAGCTGAAATTCAATTTTTCGACTCCTTAAAACCACCTTAACTTTAAGTTTTAGAAAAAATATACATAGCACTATGTCGAAGGGAGTATTTAAAACTTTTTCCAAGCAAAATTCTCTTTCCGATTTCCTCTCACATTTCACATAGTATGTTCTTCCGTTTAGCTTTTTAATAGAGTATTTACACACAGAAATACCATTAACATAAAAATTAAAAAAAAAATTTAAAAAGTTTTATCAGAGAATATGAGGTGTAAGTATGCTGCAATTACAGAACAAGTGAATTGATAAATTTAAATAAAGGAATAAAACTGGATGATAGAATAGAAATAATATGTTCACCTCATTCCTGGAAGAGTTTTAAATGAGTATTCAAAATTTAAAAGATAAATGTGCAATGGTTGGTGGTTGACAGAAATTTGTGAGCAGAAAGAACAATAAATTTATACGATAGTAATAAGATAATATAAATGAAATAGGATAATATAAAACAGGAAAAGAAAAATTAAATAATATTTATACAGTCTAAAGATTAGAAAATTATTATATGAGAATAAAAAGATGAAACATATAAAAAGAGTAACTAAGAATTAATAAAATTAACAGACAGTTCATACAATGGAAATAGTTAATACAGTAGACAATATGGGATATAAGTTTATTTTCAATATGACAGTTAAAATTTTATTTGGTTTAATATATTTTTTTACAGTATATATATATATGATGATAAGAATGATATTCCTGTATAGTATTATTCCACACCTAACTAGTATTATTCCAAGTGCAACGCGAGAGGCCGCAGGAGCAGCGGCATTGATTGGTCCCCACCAGATATTTACAGACCAAAGATTGGGCAAACTGCTTATGAAACATATCCACAACACCAATAATACATTAATCATATCAGAGGAATCCATTCCCTAATCCTAATATCTTCTTTATTTATTAAAATCATTGATCATAAAATACGAGTTTAATTGAAAAACCCAATGTGAGTTCCTTTGATAAAAATATATATTATCTGTTAATTCTAACTCAAAATTAAGTTTTTGATAATTTATAGACTTGATATTAACTTTACGTAACGAACCAATTTTTTTTTAAATAATGATTTTAACACATATTCGTGCTGTAATTTTATGGACCGGCATTCTCAAAATGCCGACGTTTTTTGACACTATTTGTAGAAATAATATGGTTTATATAAAAACAACGTAATTTGTTAAAAATCACATAATTTTCAGAGAATTTTTGGAAAAGAATACAAAAAAATACTTTATTTTGAATTAAAAAGAAAGTTAAAAAAAATTAAATCCACAAACAAGATGAATTTGCTGAAAACAAAGAGTTATACTCTTTTATATCAGATGTAGTAAATTATTTTCGAATCTTTAATTTTATAAATTTTTCATGTACATAATTTGATTATGTTTATGTTCTTTATCCTTGTGTTTGTGTATATTTAGAGAGAGATTTTATTTACTTTTATGTAATTTTTTTTCATTTATTTATTTTTAATCTTATTTTATTTTAGTATGAATGTAACCAGCCATTACTATTACTTATTTCCCAGCTACTGTGGCAGATTGTAATATTTATTAATAAATAAAAATCAATTAACACAATTTTATAAATAATTAATATTTCTTCAATGAATGGTTATGTTCGAAACATGTTCCAGTATGAAGGTGAATGTTGTAAAAGTTTTAACTACACTCACTATCATGTTGTCTTCACATATTTCTTTTTCGTTATTAATTTTAGACATATTTAATTTTTATTAAAATTGCGTCAAAAAATTAATAATACAACTGAAATAAATAGCATTAAAATTTGAATAAAATTCTATTTAAATTGTTTTGGTTTACGTCTCCATCGTTACGCGACACAGCTGAAGATGATATCAGCTCTTTATTGGTATTATCTCTGTTTGATAAAAATAAAATTCAATTTATTTAGAATTAAAAGAACAATAATAAACTATGTATTTTCATCATTTGCTAATTGGTGATTTTTTGCGAAACGACGAATTTTCGTACTGACCTAACTGGCAAATGTGTGAGACGTAGGCCAAAACTATTTTGCATACACATGTATTTATATTATACTTCTTAAGTATATAGTACTACAAGAGAGGTTTAATGTTGGTAATGAAATTTTGAGGTGAAGAAGCGGGAAGTATCATATTAAAAACAACGCTAGTGGTTTCTGCACAGAATTAATCTTGGAATAGCTAAAAAAACTGTGATGGTTTTGAGGACAACACGTCAAGAAAATCAAGTCTATGAGGTCTTTGATATCTAAAGGAAATGCTATTCGAGAAGAAATAAAATAAAATAAAAGGAAATGCATATTATCTACCGGGTCCTGTCACTGGTATGGAGTGGAGTATTCGCAAATATTTGTGTATTGCTGAATCTTCTGCCCAATGTTTGTGTCGGTCGTTCCCAAAAGGTTTTCGTTCACAAATTCTCTAGACCCCGAATATTTGCTAGCCATCCATACATGATCATCCCCAAATTTACAACTGGGGGATTCATTTTTTGTAGAATAACGGATTTTATAATTCTTGCTACTATACATTTGATATTGAAATAATCGATAATTCATAACTTAAAAACTGTTAAATGGTTAATGAATTCATTTGTTGTAATTTGTACTTTTTTGAAGCACAAAAGCGTTTGATTTTTTCCGTTTGTTTGTTAATTGTTTTTTAACCGCTTTTTTACCTCGAACTCATCTTCTAGGTACTATTCACTAGTCAATAGTAAGAAAAGTTCTAAGTGACAACAAAAGTTTCAAAACATTTATTTAGTGACATTGTTTTTGACCTCCTCAGTAATACAATAAAAAATGGAAAGTATCATATTCATATTTTACTTTAGGTTATGTAGAACAGGAAAAGGTGTAGATTTTCTTGTTCTCTAATTTGAAAAAAACAAAATCTGTACAGTATTTTATAGATTTGATCAATAATTAAAATTTTGATAAGAAATTCTGTAGAACGAGTTTAGGTTAGTTTTGAAGTTGTATTTAGTCGGAGGCATTTGCAAGAGGTTTTGCCAAAATCGGCACAGCTTGTTCCTATAGTGACCTGGAGGAACCCAGAAAGCCTATTGTGACACAGGTATAGGAGTTCGGCTCTGAAGTCTTCCAGGCCTCTGGCGCTTCTTTACCTCGAACTCAGCTTCTAGGAACTTCATTCACAAGTCAATGGTAAGAAAAGTTCAAAGTGACAACAACAGTTCCAAAACAGGCTTGGGAAACAAGTAATCCTACAGTACCGTTATGAAAAAGGAAATATCACACACGCACTTCTACAGGCTACCTACCACGCAGGGATCTTATTACAGAAAAAGTAGTCATGATTGTTTTGAAGGAACTCCGGCCAGTCAAACTGATCAGTCATCAAAAGCCATACTAATTCAATCCCAAACTCACTTGCACTCTCAGACCAACTGACTGTTACTTGTATATAAGTTATCGGATGGTAATAATATCGAGCAATGACTCTTTCGATCACTAATAAACAGTAGGCTTGTTTGGCCATTAATGAAACGATGTCACATTATTCTTTTGTGATAATGAATGTAGCCAATAAGAAACTGCGATTTCCAAATACTGCTTTATTTTTTATACCTTTTTACTTTTACCTACCTAATCTATTTATGAAATATACGACAAAGGGGAGTATTGAGATAGTAAAAAATTTCAAATTCGTTTTTTTATATTCAATGGAAATATAAGTGTATGTGGATGATTGGCCTAGCTCAAAAAGGAATAGTTGTACGAAATCAAAATTACACATTTATGCCTAGAGTGTGACAGCAATAATTTCAATAAAATCGACTGACGGGAAGTTCCACTTTATAGAATCGATTTTTCACACTTAATCGATGTTTTTCGAAAACATTGAACGGTTTTGATTAAATTCCCAATCTTATTCCACAACTAAATTACCTTTAAAATCAGGTTGATCTTGTCCTAACTGAAATAGTTCGCCGGGTCTTAAGTACCGAATTTTCAAAAAATGTTCCTCTAAAGTACCTTTAATATTGTTTGTATGAAATAATAAACCATCTCACATTTAACTAATTGTGAAAAATAAATAAATAAAAGATATGAATAAATTTGATTTTTAATCAAAATTTTACAAAAGTTTCACAATCTAAAAGTTTTACAATTTAAATAAAAAAATGACAAAATTAAACATAAAAAAGGCAATTTAATTAATAAATCAATATGATAGTTGTTAATTTTATTATTAATTTGGCTCCACAACTCGATGTCCTGGCCTCTGCATCAGCCTCCACCAATCATTACGATCTTGAGCGGCCGCAATCCAGTTCCTCACTCCCATCATGGCCCTGTCATCATCACTCACACTCATCATCACTCCATCCTCTGCGTCTTGTTCCATGTATTACCTCGGTCACCCTTTTCCTTGGCAGATCACTCTCAGCCATCCGAGCAACATGCCCTGCCCACCTCAATCTACTGAACCTCACAACAACAAACTGGACAACGTGTGGTTCCTTATATAAAACTTTGAGCTATTGGTTTGTTCGACGTCTCCATATCTGGTCCACCTTGACAGCTCCAAATATTTTACGGAGAATCTTCCTCTCCAAGACCATTAAGTTGTGTTTACCAGCCTTGGAAATTGTCCACGTTTCTGAGGCATACAGAAGAATCGGTCTAATAATTGCTTTATACAGATAGATTTTGGTGTCCTTAGACAAGGCATGGCTCCCAAAATAGGGACTGAGGCCACAATAACAGCGGTTGGCACATAGGACTCTTCGTTTAATTTCGGAGTCCACAATATTGTCTTGGGTTATGAGCGATCCATGATACACAAATTCGGGGACTTTTCCAAAAGTATATTCTCCGATCCTGATTTCTTCACCATGCCTGGGGATTTCCTCTGTGACTATTTATTTGGTTTTTTCTGCATTCATTTAAAGCCCCACTTTCCTTGCTACTTCAGCCAACTTCATAAATCCATCAGAAACAGCTTGGAAAGAGCGTACTGCAATGTCAATGTCATCAGTGCAAGCAAGAAGCTGTATTGTTCTGCTGAATATTGTTCCGCCCACTTGAATTCCAGATTCTCTAATGGCCTTTTCAAGAGCTAAATCAAAGAGGAGGCAGGCCAATGCATCCCCCTGGCTTAATCATCTTCCTGAGACAAATTCATCAAACCTTGCTCCCCCAATCTGCACCATGCATCTCACCTCCCTCATGGTTAGTTTAACCATTCTAATTAACTTCTCAGGGATGTTGAATTCTCTCATTCCCTTGTACAACTGTCCCCTATGAATGCTGCCATATACTGCTTTGAAGTCAACAAATAGGTGGTGCGTTTTAATTCCGTATTCGCATCTTTCTCTAGTATCATGCGTAAGCAAAATATTTGGTCAATTCTGGAGCGTCCTTTCCGAAAACCGCACTGGTATGGACCTAAGCTCTTTTCTGCAAAGGGGAGGCTGAAAGAGGATGTTGGACGCCAATTTATACGCACAAGAGAGTAATGACAAGGAGACTTAATGAATATAATTTATATTAACTGTACGATTAATATAATAATGATTTCATGTTTAATAACATTGGATGAATACAATGCAATGATAGAAATGTGAGTGATTTGTTAGTTAAAAAAAAATAAAAAAAAGTACTGACCTTAATTGTTCTGATTACCTTTATTTTTTATATTGTTAGAAGTTTTTGTTTCTTAAAAAAAATGTTGTATTCATTCAGATAGGTAAATAAATTCAAACGATGATGTTCTGCAAAAATGGTGAATTCGACAAATTAAGTATTATTTTACTGAAATAGTCATTAATACTAATTAGTTCAACTTCATAAAACAATCTGCGATATTTCTGGCTCTCAAAAATATAAAAATTCGTAGGTGCTTCATCATTCTCAAAAATATGTAAGCGTTTATCCCAAAACAATTTTCCAGAATAGGGAAATTACAAAATATACTCTTCTGAAACTAGGAGGTATGCTGAGTAATTTGTCAACTCTAATTGTAAAATTGAAATGCTGAACAATTTTCATTCAATCAACAAAAGATACAATCATTCCGTAATTCTTGGAAAACTTCAAGCGTAACGGAATGGAAAGCACACATAGGCTTCTGTAATCAACATGTCTAAACGGGTAAACATTAACTCACTGCTTTGAGTATCAAAGTTTGTCTGTGTGTTTTTTCACTAGGCCTGGAAGGACAATTATTGAAGATGCAGTCTGTATTAATTAGCGTTCTAGATGCCTATTGATCGTAGAGCTGTGTAGTGTAGCTTCCATTTTTTATACCCGCCCTCTGATGGAAAGTAAATTTTATATGGAACTTCCACTAGCATTTGCTACTTGAATATTTATACACATTTATCAATATGAGATAGGTCTGTATTGTACCTCTACTTTTGATATTGACTCCAATACGATTACGTATAATTCAAATATTCAAATTCCAAATATACTTCTAATGTTTCATATTGTACAGTTGGTAACCCTCTGTTTCTTTGGCTATAATTAACATTTTATTTAATTTTTCAACAAAAATCTTTACCTCTAAAATATATGGAAAATTACAGACATATCCTAAACCATATTAAGAATAATTATTTATTTTTTCTACTAATATATTTTTATCCTATACTACTTCCGTCATTATTTTCTTTCATAATTTTACCTATTTTTCTTGTAATATTTACTTTTTTAAATATAGTTTTATTTTATCATTCGCTAGAACTTACTAGCCTTAACCAATATCATATATATTGCCTTCACTAATTACAAACATTTTTAATAATTAATTAACCGCTATTTGAAAACATTTAATTTCTTTATTATTTTCCAATGATGTCTTCATACTGTTTGATTTATCTTTCTTTAATTAATAATTAGATTCTCATATTGTATATTATATTTTAATGATAAATTAATTAGAAGTACAAAATTTTACCTCATAATTTTTTTTTCCGTACTCATATTTAAAAAAAATATGCAAGTGATTTTTTTTTTGTTTACCAGTTCGAATTTTAACTTATTCATTATCTTTTTAAGTATCGATCTAAACAATCTACTCTTACATTTTTATATTTGTCTATTACTAAAACACCCACAAATTTGCGTGTTTACAGGCGAAGGATCTTAAAACAAAGACTTTTGTTTTTAACTCGAAATTAAATAAAAATTATTTATTTTTCAAACCGTTAGAGCAGCCATTTTCTCTTTCTTCAAGTGATTCTGACTGAAAAGAAGACATGAATAATATTAATAAATTTTTAGTAACCTTAATGAATCTTATCGGAGTTTTACACCGAAAAGCTGTAAAAAGATGAAAAAAAACTAGAGAATATCTTACATCCTGAAGGTTATTATTTATTTTTAATAGCCATATTTATTGCTGTTTCAGCACTACTATTTATTTTCAGAGTTTGGATATTTGAGAGAAAGAAACTTTATGAAACTATTAAAAAGACTTTGACCTAAACAATTTGAGAGTTTTATTAGGTAAAGGTAAGTAAGCAAAAAAATTCCCAATTTAAAATTATTTGAATCCACTTCAATAAAAAAATAAATAAACATGCATCTTCATTATATTATAAAATGTTTCACGATCACAATTTCCATTACTATATATCCCATGTATAGGCAAGTAAAAGAATAAAATTAAGGGACCATCGCTTTCCTCTTTTTATTATAATCTGATTTAATTTTCCATGAAAATGAAGAAAAGAAAAATAATAAGAGAGAGAAAAAGTAAAAATGTTTTCAATTAACTGAAATGTATTTTTATTTTTTATGAAATAAGTTAATCTTTACTGAGATTAAAATTTTGGAAAATTAATTCAAATATACACTCTGATAAATGAACACAGTTAAAAAAAAAATTAAACTTTCTTGAAGTAGAAATACTAATAAATCCATCAAATTGGTGGTGAATTTTGTTCTCTGAGATCAAACATTTGATTAATTTTATGCTATCTGCATTATTGCTTTATTCGAGATCTGAATTAACTTCAGGAAAAAAAATTCAATAGAAGAAAATAGGTGTTGATATCTCATCGGGTTTAATAATTAAATTGGTAACTTATTGTTCAATCATAACAAAAATTATACAGAGTTAACATACTGAATTGTGAAAAATCAGCCTGATCACCACAGGTTCTATTATTTAAACCTAATAGTATACGTTGCAAAGAGAAAACTTAGTAACAAATGAATAATTTAGTAACTTTGCATCGATATTTCTTATTAATATTTCAAGAAGATACTGTTGGTGCCATGTTAGTTTAAAACACAGGATAGAAAAATCTAATTTATATTTATTTCATGATTTTTTAAAAGACAGGAGATCTTTAAAAATAAATTATCACAAAATTATTTTAAGGGTATATCAACAAATCTTATAGATCGAACCTGATCCATAGCATATCGATCGACATTACACAAAGTGTTAATTAGGAATATTAAAAAGTAACTAGTTTACCCCTGCGGGAACTCTTGCATTAGATATGTTTCCTTCTCTTTAATTCACTCGAAATATACGCGATATCACGCCCATTCCTATAAACAATATAATATATTCAATACAGACAATTGGTAATGCTATATACTTCATAAAGACTATCTTTAAGTAACAGTTAACGTTATAAGTTATTACGTTGCCCCACTGGAAAATACCACTTCAGATTTACAGTTAACATTCATTCTATTCCGGAACTTAAATTTGAACCTCGTAGCACACGAACGGATGATATAGGCGAGCTACAATTTTTTACGGGAACCCGCATGTCAGAATAATTTGAAATATTTCATAAATTGAAAATCCCTTTAGTCATCAATTGTCATATTGTCAAATTGTCATGTGCCTACAAACGGACGGATTATAGTAAATAATTTTACACTTTATTTATCCTATTTGGGGCTAGTCTTATTCGTCCTAAGTCTGAATAACCACATTTGGTACTAAATTATTAGGCGAAAATTTAATAATAAAGTTGTTGTGCGAAAGTGTCATTAAATTAATTATAGTAAAATATCAAAGAAAATGGAGATTCGTGAAAGACTCCACATTACATTGTACGAGAGCCCATGCCAAGAAGACTACATTATCTGATGAAATCGTTGATAGCAATTCCTTTTAATCTTCATTGCATTGCCAATAATGAAATAAGTCTGTTAGGCAGATCTCTGCATGTCCACTGTATAAATGGTGATTGTTCCGAGATTAAAAAAAAATCATTTTTGAATTCTATTAAGTAACAAAAAAAAATTAATTGTTTTATTACCTTTCAGTAAATTTTATTAAAAAATAAATATTGAAGTATTTAAGATACACGCCCCCCGAAATTAAATAAAAAAAACCTAGAACTTTCGCTCATTTTTCATTCGGAGCTCCATGTCCTTAAAACTAGCAACATTACTGAAAACCTTTATAGAAAATGATTTAACGTAGAGTAAATAGACATCTGTACATCTAATACTCCTTGAGTATAAAAACAAAATTAATTAGTTTTATTATTATGTTTTCAGTATTTTGAAAATGAAAATATTTTTTTAGAAAATATATGCTTTCATATAAGAATATTTATATTATAGAATATAATTTTTAAAAAATTAGGAAATAAGTATATTCTTTACATGTTAAATTAAGTGCTTCAACCTGTTATTTCACAAATACGCCTTTATTTGGGGTCGTGTGACGTTTAATATAATATAAAATTAATTCCGTGCCTTTATATATTATTATTATTATACTGTAATTCATTACATAACCAGCTCAAAGTCCTTTTTTTTAATAATTGGTAACATTTAGCTCTCTCTAAATTATCCTGATCATAAAACAAGAACTGTGAATTTCTGCACGTAATTTGCAAAAATAAATAAATCCATATACAGACAGATGAACAATTATTTTATTTTATAAGACTCACATCTACCGAAGTAAGTGGGTCATTTGTTCGGACCTACCAGTTTTTGGTAAGAGCCAATAAAAAAAAAATTTAACGATTCCAGCAGGTTTCAGAAGCGGTTTGGGAGGAATTAACCCAGATGAATAAACCAACCAGAAACATTTAACTGTTGATATTTATATATTTAAATGATTTCCTTAAAGTTTAATCGTTTAAATAAATCTGAATCAAATAATTATGGCCATTGGCGTTTAACTATGTTCAAAACAGTAGGAATTTATTTTTTATATTAATTTCTTTTATCTTCACAATTTTTAGCACTAATTTAATCTTTGATACTCTTCCTACAAACGTTGAAAAGATAGATATCATAAATCATTTGTCTATGTTTCAACATTATAAGTATCTTATTAGGTTTATTAAATGCCGTAATAAAAGAGAAATAAAAACATATTCCATTAAAAAAAGATAAATTTAAATGAAAATAATAGCAATTGACAAGAGTGTGTTATTAGATGGAAATCACGTTCTAGGGCCACGAGTAGAATTCACAATTTAGAAACTAAATAAACATTACACAACCACGGATAAAGGCGTATTTGTGAAATAACAGGTAGAAGTACTTAATTTAACTGGTACAGAGTATACTTATTTTTCTAATTTTGTTTTTAAATTATATTTTACAGTATAAATATTGCTATATGAAAGCAAATATCTTTGTAAAAAATATTTTCATTTGTGAAATGCTAAAAAAAATAATAATAAAACTAATTTTTTTTTTGTACTCGAGGACTAGGAATATGAGGCCGAGATGTCTTCTAGGGCTCATATTTAGCAAATTCACTTTACTTTGAATAATGTTCTATAAAGGTTTTTAGTGATGATGCTAGTTTTAATGATTTGTAGCTCCGAATGAAAAATGAGAGCGAATTCTGGATTTTTATTTTTACTAAACCTTTTTGGCATGGTCGAGTCTTTCTAGGCGTAATAAAATGAATTACTTTTTCTGACACGTTGGTTTGCTATATTTTGCATTCTTTTTGAATCTGCATTTTCTTTGATATTTTATTGTAATTAATTTAGTTAAACTTTCAAATTTATTATTAAATTTTCGCAAAATAATTTAATATCAGGTGTGATTATTTACACTTATATACTGCTCTCTTAATTATTATATGATGAAAAATATTTTTCATTAACATATTTAATTTATTTTTTAGCAGCTTAAATTAAATGATTATAATAGGTAGGCTGTCCTGAGATTTGATTTTTTTTTAGTGACAATGAAGAAAGTACTGTCTTGAAAGTGGGACAGTGGCGTAATAACGCAGTTTTCTGTTCACAAGGTGACATTAACTCTATGCTAAAGCTAGTGACACTCAGTTTGAGAAATTCCCATTACATTGACCGCTGTCATCAACACTTTTCATACGGTCAAAAACTTTAAATAAGACTGATTTCAAGTTCAGAAAAAATAATTCAAATAAAAAAAAATAGAACAAATTTCTCCCATCCAATCACCGCTAAACCTGATTACGTGCTGCTGTTTAATTTAGTTACCTAGACATATAATGTCTTCATAAATATATATTTGTGCTTAACAATAAAAGTTAATTAACAAGATTTGAAGATGTATTTTCACTGAATGGATAGAATTTTAAAATATACAACCAAAAATAAGAGTTAATTATGGAATTCAAAGATTGGGGAAATTCTTTATTAGTTAAAACATGGAGAGCACAAATATCCACAAACGTGTGGATGAAGCACAAGTCCCTTTGATTCATCCACATGCTTTCGCATGTACGAATGTGCCAGTGTGCAGTAGTACCTTAAAACGTTAAATGCGATTGAAAATTTGGGGTTTATAATTTTTTTTTACTAAGCATGGATGAGTGCTTAGTTTCCCCATCTTCATTAGTGGGGAAGTAAAATATTATGATTAAAATAAGATTTCCAAGAAATAACTAATTATATCTACTGATTCTAAACTAATTGATAGATGCTAAAGATAGATATTTACCGAAGGGACTTATGACCTTGTTGAAATGTTAACTGTTATTAACTAGTTTTTGTCGGATAACACCATTGCAATAATTTAACAGGAGGGAATAAATCTTCGCAATTACAACGAAATCTTCCTCGTCAGGAACCTTGAGTGATGCTGTCATTATTTGCGAGCGTGAAAGGTTAGTCCCGGAGTTCGTCTCATTCTAACCTCTCATTCAGCATCATACCCTTCATCTACTTTATTGTCTGATTCAGTATCTGAGGATAGGAAAAATAGCGAAATATCTTTCTGAGGAGTTTAAACAAATTATAACTATAAATAGATGATCAAACTCTTTTCAAATTAATAACTAACTAGGTTTGCGATGTTAACTATTTCCAAACAATAGGGATACTGCCTAATGCGATAATAATCTACAGAGGGAAAGAGTGTTTTTTTACTATTTGGTGAGCATGTTGAAGTCAAATTCAGGAAACTGCACGTCGATTTCGACTATTACAGCCCTTACTAGACAAACGGTCCAAACTTCCAATTCATTACAAAAGACTGATTTAAATGACAATTATAAGGCATATCTGGACATACGGCGTTGAGCTTTGGGGCTCCACTAAACCTTCGAAGCCCTCTCGTATCCAATCCTTACAATCCAAAATCCTTTGTAAAATCTTAAATGCTCCTTACTTTGTCACAAATAAAATCATCCACAAAGACCTTAATGTTCCATTTGTAGCCAATCTAGCCCGAAACAGATATCAATCCTTCCATTATAAACTGCCTAACCACTCAAACCCATTAGTTTCTAATCTTGCTTCCTCTTTTATTCCGGACAATCCTCCGAAGCGTCTGGAAAGATGACCTCGAAACCTTATATTGTGAAAAGGTTTTTAGAGTGCTACCTATGGGTAGTTTCTCAACATTCTTGTACCAAAACATTATTATCTTAAAAAAATTAAATAATAATTTAAATGGAAGATATTTAACTGGGATTTTAACATAAATAATTTACTAAAACTCCCAATGGTATAATAATTCTTGACTGAACATACTCACCTGCCGTATTGATACATATCGTAAATATCATAATTATGAAAATTATATAGCCGAGTGGAACGCCTGAATAACTTATATGATCCTTTTCCTCATTCCTTAAATTGAAATTCCTTAGACATCGCTTGTTGTGGAGTTTTTTTTTTTTTTTTTTTTTAATAATTT
>NW_027113572.1:260132-280788 GCF_000696795.3 Halyomorpha halys | reverse complement strand
TGTCAGCTGTGAAAACTGTATATAGGATAGGACCAAGGATACTACCCTGTGTTGTGGAGTTAAATTTTCAAAAGTACGTAGAAATGGACTAGATACATTTTTTGAGCATCGAGCATTATTCAAAGAATTAGTCCGGTCCATTTTCAGTTAAGATATTATATCGAATGAAACATTTTAAGAATCTAAGATATTTTAATATTTTATTCCTAATTTTAATTCGCTAGAGGAGCCAGAACGTTCCTTGAGGACATTTGGTATTCCCGGGGTAGCTGAAGGGACCCCAATGAATCACCTAATAACAGTGAGTCACCGCGCTGGGGCTCCAGGCAAATCTCCCGTAAATAGGCACGCTTTTTATTGCGTAAGGTGTTTTCTTTCTATTTCTTACCGTCTTGTTATAAGAACGTCTAAGATTCTATAAACCACTTTTTAGACAAATTCCTTTTGCACGTAAAAGAATAATAATTAAGGTATAATAAAACCTAGCTCAGTTATATATTTTATTACAGTGCCAATGTTTTATTTGACCTCTCACGTGACTTCTTCTTACTTTGGCGTTATAATATCTGAGCAAAAACTATTTATTTAATTTGATAATATTTATTATCTTTGTCGAAATAACTCATCAGGAACACTTCCAACAATAAGCCCCACACATCTCAACCTCTTTATATTAGTACCGTGAGATTCAATGCGTATAGTATAGTACGTATGGTGAATTGGTTCATTTCAGAATTATAGCTAATTTTATGTCTATGCGAAGCAGTACCACTTAAATCACAAATAACTAAATATAATAATTATAATAACGTACTAATAAATAAAGAAAGGGTCACTGGTGCAGTACTTTATAAGGAATTAATGTTACTAGACCAACTGTTGTGGAAGCAAGTAAACTGGTCAGAATTACACTAGACCTCCAATTTTCCCCCAATTAAGAGTACCCATTTTATAAGACTGGGTGGACCCCAGAGCGTTCTCGATCCCACAGGGTAGACTCGCATAAATAGGTATCTGTCACAGCTTGGTTCCAACCCAGGCTCTTGGAATAGGTAGTACAGTGCCTTGCCCTGCTCCCTATATATGTACATATAAGAATATAAATTTACATTAAGTGGATTTTCACGTCAATGTTAAATCACTTATTCCGTCACACTTTTAAATTTTGTTGTTAGTTAAAATCTAATTAAACAATTAAATCTTGAATCTGAACAAATATCTTTTGACTTTCGCTGAAAACCCGTCAAAAATTGTTTTGGTTTGTAAGATAACCTTCCTAAGTTTTGCTCAATTGTCTATCATTGTTTTGATGTTGAATGTAAACTTTTCTTTTGTTGTCTTCACCTATTTTCAGTTCCTCTCCTTTCTTGTATTATGAATACTTTTCGATAGCAATTAATTAATTAACTGAATAACATTATCTCTGGAAATAAATGAATGAGAAATACATGGATATGTATGTATACATCTAAGGACTTTTAGATTGTAAAAAATAATTTAATAGAGCACTGAATTCAAAATCATAAGCAGAATGCCTTATTTTCGTGAAATGACCCATCTAAAACCTAAAAGAAATTATTTTATGAAATACATGTGAAATAATAAAAAATACAATGGGTTGTATTTTAATTTCCAGTGCTGTAAAACCATTATTCTGTGTATTGTATTCTCTGCTGTATTGCTACTGTTACTAGCCTGTTCTTGCAGATATAAGCATTTCTTGGGTTTTAGTTTTCCTACTATGGTATTCGCTCTTTTTAATCCTTAGTAAAAATTAATTTAAAACATGTAATTATATCTATCTCTAACTAAATCTAAAAAATGTAATTATATCTATATCTAACTCAGTGTATTTCAACTATTATCTGATTATTTACTATCAATTAGACTTTTTTAAGTTCTTTAGTAACTAAACATTTTTTTTAAAGCTCACTAAATGTATATCTGAGCCTTGCAAATGAAGATAATTATTTTTCCAAAAGTGGCGATTCTTGGAGCTCACGACCTTTAAATATAATTATTTGATTTAAGAAAATAATATTATCTTAAAAGAAAAATAATTATGAAAAAAAATCATTATTGCAAAGTTTTATTGAGTTTTACAGAAATGTGTAACATTTAAAACTTATTTCATTATAATTTTTTTGGTCCAATTTTAAGCTATTTTGCTATAAATTATTTCTTGAACCATTATGGATTTTTCATTTTTTTAAAAAATAAATAAAATCGATTTCAAAAATAATCTATGCATGAATCATTTTTCCTAAAATTAATACGTTTTTTTTTTTCATTTATGTGTTTTTAGTCTCATTTTACGACGTTTCAATCAGGCGAGAAAAAGTTATATATTACCTTCGTACATTATAATCCTCACTTTAAAACATTATTATGTAGCATGCACAAAAAAAAAAAAACTAAGAAAATTTTATTTAAAAATATTAATAATTATTCTTTATTGACAACAAGTCTCAGAGAATTAATAAAAAGTATATTATATTAAAAAACTAATAAATATTTTCTTAATTTATGAAACAAAATCCATATCTAAGTTGTTATAAATCTGTTTATGATAGTATGTATTTGTTTTTTTATTTATCATAAATTTATTATTGTATGAGCTTTTAAACTCATATATCTATTAAGAGAAAACTCTTTGGTCCCTCGAGTGGCCACACAACTCATATGACCAACTTGTCCCTGTGTTTTTTATTTTATTTACTTCTTTCCCTTTGGGCATCCGTAATTTTCTTTTTGCCTGCCCCAAACACTTCCATAACACGCCCATCCTGTCTTGTATCCCTTTGCCCCGTTTTTTTCTTCTTACATTTACACCAGCCTATCCTCTTTTATTCTCTTTTGTCGACAGCATTTATTTTGTTTTTTTAGTTTTAATTAATAAAATTATAAAGTTTAAACATTAAATGCTCACATTTCATGGAATGGGCATTTATTAATAATTATAACTGTGAAACTTTCTGTATATTTTATTGTGAAAAAATATATTATTACTCACTGTATAAGACGAAAGCGTTTAAGCAACTAAAAGTTTTAGAAAAAATATTCTATTTTTTTTTCCAATGCTGTTTGTAGTATGCCAATAAATTAATATAGAACTATAGTTCACTTTTTTTTCTTTATTCATAAACAGAAATATTTGATATCCTACCTACACTTGTTGTAGGGGGTGACGGTAGCAGCGTTGTAATGCACCTGTTTGGCAATCCTAAGGTTGCGAGTTCGAGTACCCAGCCCTATCCGAGATTTTTTCAAACATATAATTATACAATACTCACAGCCTCCCCCGAATATTCGTGAAGCGCGTTAGCCAATGGGTGGCACTCACGAAAATAGGCGTGGGAGAGACGAACCCACCGTATGAAAACCACGTCATGAAACGCGCGATGTATTCCTATTTCCTAAGTACATGCGCGAGGCCTTGGACTTTCACGGTCTGTTGTGCCAATAATAATAATAATACTTACACTAGTTATACTGAATCCGAAAGTTCAATTTCCATTAATAAGAACCTTTTTTTTTCAGGTATGTTCATGAGTGAGTTCTATGTTCTGTTAACCCAAAAACTAATAAAGGTAAGCAACTATAAAAACAAAAATATTTATTGATAGTATATTAAAGAATATTATTGGCAAAATTTTATTTAAAAAGTACGAACGAATTAAGCTACGAAACCAAATTCACCCTTGTATTTTACACTGAGACTTTCACACAACTGAAACATTCTGACGTTTGGATCGCAGAAGGGAGAGGAAGTGGGAGCAAGAGGAACTGGAGAAGACAGAAACATTTTTCGGAGATAGGGAAATCCGAAATTTGTACAGAAAAATAAACCTGAGCCGAAAATTTTACTCAAATGTCTCTTAAATCTGCAACGACCATGAGAGGAACCTGCTTTCCGACGAGCAGAGGACCCTATCTCAGTGGAGGCGCCACTTCAATGATCTCCTCAATGAGCGCCCATTGGAACTCGGTGAGGAATTAGGGAGAGAAGATGAGGAACAAAAGGAAAATGTAGAGCCACCTTTCGAAGATGAGATCCTCTATGCCATCAACCGATTTGGATGAAGCAAGGCTCCGGGTGCTTATGGACTCTCCGTAGCACTAATAATAATATAAAATAAGTCTCCTAAGGCTTACAATGAACAACGCTGTGCTGTTCAAATCAGTGGGGAGCGATCGGAGGAATTCCCCACAATAAAGGGATCACGCCAGTGAGATGCCTTAGCCTGCCTGCCTTCTCTTCGATCTTGCACTCGAGAAGGTAGTTATAGATGCTGGGAAACAGACCAATGCCAACATCTTAATAGATCTGTGCTCCTTGCGTACGCGGAAGATATAGATATCATAGGACGTTACTTCCAGGCTGTATCGGACATTTTCCTTGCTCTGGTAGGTCGTGTGAGAAGACTTGCCTTGAAAGTCGATGCTGAAAAAACAAAATATATGGTTATGGCAGAGGTATCTAGGCCTGGAGAGGAGGTGGCCTTCGGGAAATACCAATTCGAGAAGACTAATGTTTTTGTATATCTTGGCTTGTTGGTAACTCAAGACTACGCACCTGAACAAGATATTCGGCGTAGGATTAAAGAAACAAATCGGTGCTATGGCAAGGCAGTTCTGAAGTAGAGCTCTTTCCAGAAAATCGAACCTTTGTCTTTGTAAAAGATAGTGCGCCCAGTCTTGCTGTATGATTGTAAGATTTGGACTACCTTCCGGGCTCGTGAACTCCTAGTCGTTGAAAGCAGAATTCTCAAACTTATACATGGTGGTGTTCTCATTGGAGTAGAGTGGAAAAGGAGCTGAAAAAAAAAAACCAGAAGCTGTAGTATATCGGACTCCTTAAACATGGTTTAAGGAGTCCGATATAGTTCGAGTGATGAAAATTGGAATACTGAAGTGGACAGGACACATCGTTAGGATAGGCAGTGAAGATCCACCAAGACAATTACCGATGGAGCCACTTCATGGTATAAGGAGAAGAAGACCAAAGCTGCGATGATGCTGATGCCAGAAATATGCTAGGGCTTCGGAATAGGATGGTGGTTGCAAGGAACCAAGACAATTGGAGGAAGATGCTAGAGGAGGCCAGGATCCGACACCGGATTGTGGAGCCACGCTAGAAGTAGTAGTAGAAACATTCTCACCATTTTAACATAACATGGTTGGACTTCAGAAGTAATTGAACAAGATATAATAGGATATCGTTCAATCAGTGCAAACTTCGTTTTCTGTACGAACTTAATCCGTGATAAAGTTGCACATCATTGTGGTAATTATATTAAAAATGTCTCTGCATTCCCTTTTTAGGAAGATGATTATATTGTTTTGTTTTTTTTAATTGTCGAGGTGAAGAAAACTTCCAATTAGAACATCAACTATTCTATATTTTGTGCTTGTACGACGTTGTGGGATATTTTCCCATATTCATACTATTGTATCCTAAAATTGTAACCATTAAGTTATTCTTTTTCTACAATTTTTATCTATATGTTGGATGTATACATAAAATTCTTATGATCATATTTATCTCATATTAGCCATTTATATCAATTTCCATTTTGAAAGCTTGTTATCTATACATATATACTCTAAAAATTTTAGAGTTTAGATATTAAATGTCTTTCACCAGTGGTGCATTCATTTATCTCTGTAGCTCAAAACAATGCTCTATATTAGAGATTACCTCTCTTTTCTTAAATATGTTAAAAATTGTACACAGACATTTTTATTCCTAAAATTAAGTATGGATTTTTTAAATTTCCAAAGTAATGTCTTGTTACTCAGGACACTCTAAAAAAATGTTTGAAGACAGTGCAGAGAACCCTCATTGGGAAGTTAGAGTGATTTATGATTGTATTTTTAACTACTCTGATTTGTACACATTCCCACTTTTGTTAGTTGAAGTTTTACATTTTTTTAAATTAAAATATTACGTGCAGTTTACTTTTTTTTTTTTAATTTTCTTTTCATTAAGAATAACAACATACATACATAATACATAAAATATAAATGAAATTATATTCATGTATTATGTATGTATGAACTAATGTTCTTCTTATTCTTAATCTAGGGTATGAAAAAACAAAACATTAAAAAAATTTAAGCATGTTTAGCAATTTAGTAACGGTAATAAATTTTCTGGGAAGATTAAGGAAATATTATAATTAATTAGTGACATTATTTTTTTGAGAGAGAATGGCTTTTTTCAAAAGTATTGCTACACAAATATTTTGGGTTGCTACAAGATATAGTATACTAATCAGTAAATTATCAGATATAATCTATACCTCTCAACCAGACGAACATTAGTTCAACTATTTTTTTTTTTTAGATCATTATATCATTTTATGTAGATTCAACTGGAAGCCATAAGAACTTGACCGTTGAAAAATAAATTTTAAATAATAAAATAAAAGAACGTAAGTCCTAACTGTGACTGAGTAGTTTTTGTACTCTTTAGGGGCTTACGTAAATCAGGTTCCGAAGTACAGATGAAAATCGCAATTACTTTCTGATTAATAACGATACAATATTTTCTCACATTTTTTTTTTAAATATGACTAAATATCGCAATAGAGTGTCCTTTTAATAACTAAGTTACTTCATATATTTTTTGTTTGTATTTTTTCTGTTTCTTAGCTGCTATATATATATTTTTTCTTTTGTTCTTGACCGAACCTAGTTCATCTCTATTTCACTCTCAATTATCTCATATTTATCTCTTTCGGTGGCCCATCAAAAATTTTTATGAAAAATTGAATGTTTTTGTTTAGATTTGAAAACATTCACTAAATATACATAAATAATAAGTAAACGAAGTTATGAATAAATGAAGATATAGAAATCAATTAACATAAAATAAGAAAAAATTACAAAAAATAAATAAGTCTCTCTATTATATAAACATGGTTTTAGTGACCAACGTGTAATATTTTATTTTAAATACAAGGTGGAATAGTATAAATGGGCCGTAAAAAATTGAGTTTAACTGATGAATAACGCATTTTGCGAAAATGGTTAATATGCATTAAATCACCCGGGCTTTAACCGGTAGTCATAACCCCCTCTCCCCCACCCTTTAAATTTCAAATTCAATTTTGTACAAGTATTACTGTTAAAAGAACAATTGTATAATTAATAAAATAGGTGTTGGTCTGCTGTTAAGTGGACAGGGGATGCCCTCCTTGTAAGTTAACAATAATTAAATAACTTTACTAACAGATCAATTGTAACACCTACACCTGCTGCCTATGCCTAGGCCTTCTAAAAAGCTTCTAGTTCTATTTGGAATAATAACAGAAGATCAAAATCATAGTTCTCTCGGTGAACTATCTATCGATAGTTAATGAACCTTTGGCTCAATTTTTTAATTTACTCCCTATAATCTTTCCACATAACAGATTTGACCTTTCCTTTTGACCTATACAAAGCAATATTTCATGCCTCATCGTACAAAGTAATGTTTCACTTCAAAAATTCGGAATTTGGCCCACTGTGACCAGTGAAAGGTAGGAATAGCGGATGTCGGCATACAGTCAGTGAAAGTTCCTGGCTAGATCCCCTGGCCTGACAGGACTATGGGACCAACAATTCGAGCTGTCCCGTTGGCACACTGGAAGGTATGTCGTAGTCTTCGCCGTTCTGTTCACGTATCATCAAAATTACAATGTGAATGATGGGTTGTTGACATTTTTATGTTTAAACAAGATGTAAGTTCATATAATCCAGCCCATAGATGTTTGTTCATTTCATTGTTAATTTTCCATAGGTTAGCCTGTAAGGTAAAGTTATTAATAAAACCAAAAGTAGTAATACTTTCATCATTTATCAATCGATACAAACATTGCTCAGATCAAAATATAGTGAGAACATTGTGGTTGACACGCTGCGTCCATCAACGAACAAATGCACACCATTCTGATATTTTCAACCTCATGAGATGAAGTAAAAACATATAAGAGGGTTTATTTATATTTTAGTTCTTTATAAACTCTTTAGGAAGAAATTAGAAAAATCAGGAACCTGTTCTTTTCGGTTCATTGGAAACATGTCAGCAAATGAAATAATTCAAATTATTGCCCAGATCGTTGGTCTTTGATTGTAGCTCCAAAAGATATTATAAAGCTCTAAACAACTTTTATGACTTTTAATTTCCTCGAATCTGATATTAAACTCATCAACTATTTCTTGATTTTGGGAACTGAAGCTTGAAAAATCGTACCTTGGTAGTTTCACAGAGAGCTCCGAGTGAAAAATTAATTCTGGATTTTTTTTTCTAGAAAGTTGATTACATTATTATTTAAAATGCTGAGGTGTAGAAAACTTCTAATTAGAACAATAGTATATTCTAATAGGAACTTTTCTTCACATCTGAAACGAAAATAAAAGTTAATTTTTTGAACGTTTTTAAACAGTATCCATTTTTTAATCCTCCCACTAAACTTGGCAGACTCATCAATTTTGAGTATACATATATAACTAACATAGTTTTCATTAACGTGATAAAAAATTGGTGTGAAGTAACTGCCTTTTTTTCACTCCGGATCTTGTACTATTAGGAAAGTGTATTAAATTTTTTTTTCTAAAGTGTATATGAATACTGTTAGCTTATTACAAAACACATTGGTGCCAGCCAAATCTGATATAGGTTGTTTTTGTTGTTCTTTGCAGACTTGAGTACAAAATTTTAAGGTGATTGGTTAAAAATGCTAATTGAACTAATGATTCCAGACCTTAAAACCTCTCCGGTTCAGTGGTGTCATATGGCACATATTTATTGAGAAATACAGGGATTTACAATAATGTATTAATAAAAACCTTAATCTCCCTCATCACAGCGCTCCAGTGACCAACTTGAGAACTATAAATCACGGCATTATTTTAACTAAGTTATATACCAGCATATTAGGTTAGTTTATATTAAGTTATAAAATCTCTTTCAAAAAAGAAGGCGTTTCAAAGTTTGTTTTTTTTGTCTAAGCTCTCGTGGGCCGTAAGTTGGGCAACCTTGTTCTAGGTGGTGCATCCTAGCAAAAAACTTTAAGTGCAAGAAATTAAAAAGCATTTAATTTTGCGTCAAATGAGAAATTTTAGTTATAAAGTCAAGTAATAAGCCGTTAACCGGTCTAAACCGGAAATTTCTTCTTTGGGTTACTTAGCAGTAAATTAGTTTAATAAAGTATCGAACCAGAAATTTCATGCCTTTCTTTCACCTATAAATCCTAAACGGTATTTTCGTACTAAAAATGTTAAAATAAAACGAATAAAATATTTCCATTAATCTTAACTAGACGGATCACCGAATACGTTGAAGAAATTATCAGAGATTATGCTCGACAATTGATCATTTTTTTTCATTACGTTAACTATTGCAGAAAAAGCACTTCATCAACTTTATATAGATTTCAAAAAGGCTTACGATTCTATTGACCGCCATAAGCTGTATAATATTTTGATTGAACAGGAAATACCAAAAAAGTAAGTAAATCTAGTAGGGATGTGCATGACCGAAATGCTTAATAAAGGTCGAATCGGTAATTATTATTTTAGGAAGTTCTAGGTTCAGTTGGGTTTAAAAAAAGGCGATTCTTTATCACCTATTTTATTTAATCTATCATTAGAATACGTTATTAAAAATGCGATCAATGCTGAAAAGGGTTTAACTTTAGGTGATAAAATACCGGTGCTTGAGTATGCTAATGATTTGGTATTATTGGTTGAGGACGGGGAAACTCTAAAACAAAATATAACTCCTTTGATGAATTCTAGTAAGGAATTAGGTCTTAAAATAAATACGGATAAAACAAATCATATGGTTACCACGCGAGCAATTTCCGTGATGTGGATATAGGAGGAAATACGTTTGAACAGGTAGATAGGTTTAAGTATTCAAATTCTATGGTACCTAGAAAAAACGAAATTGATGGGGAAATAAAAGCAATGTTGAAGGCGGGAAGAGCTTGTTATTTTTAAATTTCGAAACTGTCTAGCTCGCGCCAAAGCAGTCCAAAAACTTAAAAATTAGAATTTACAAAACTATTATTCTTCCCACTGTTATGGATTCGAGACGTGGCCTCTCACAATAAGGGATGAACAGCGCCTTAAGGTTTTCGAAAATAAAGCATTATGTAAACTATTCGGACCGAAAAAGGATAGGTTAACCGGAGAATGTTTAAAGGCTGCTCAACGCTGAATTGAGGAAACTGCATCAAGTAAATATAATTCAGGTTATATTATTGCGGCGGATAAGATTTAAATGTAAGGTCAATAATATACCTGAAATGTTAATTTATACTTGACCGACGGGTAGACATACAAGGAAAAGACCAAAACGTTGATGAGATGATTGCATTTAGGAATTATAGGTTAAAAACAAAAACAAAATCTGATTTCGTGCATTTTGATTACAATTTTATTTTACTTCATTTGAATTTAAAATTAACCTATAAGTGGAGAAAAAGTTGCTGGCTGTTAGAAAGTAATGCACTGTTCCTAATTTTTTTTTATTTTCGAGTAATTAATTTTATAGGTGTGAATTAATTTTAAAAAGTTTTAAAAATTTCTTCAATGGTATGCTCTCTTCAATGTTTAAACATCTATCACTATTCTGAATTATTATTTTACTGAGTATTTGTACATGAAGAACAACCTGTTCTAGTCGCAAATCACCTGTTTTATTTGATTGCTTTAGAGAGCTGTGAACCTCTTTTCTATTTCTTCTCTGAAATGTCTTCCACTTTCCATACCCACACAATACATGTATTTAAAACACTTTTCCTCGCTAATGTTGCCAATGGAAATACGACAATGAGACCTGATAGTGAAGAGGATTGCAGCTTTTGGGAACTCGGCCACATTGAAGTACTGGGTAGAAAGGTGTTGAGTACCATATCATTTACTTTAATAGGATCCATGAAGGCATTGTGGTTATTGAAAGGATTCACGATGTTTTAAAGCAATTTTATATCAGAAAACTCGTAATATTATATTTTATGCTGTGTAAAGATACCCTCTCTGGCTTGATACTATGGTTCTAGCTAAAGATGTTATGTGCAGGACAATAATGTGATGATATATGACCGGTAATAACTTGTGATATCAAATTCACAACTTAACGTGATAACTGTCATATCAATAACTTATTGTTAAAACCATGTGCGATATCAAAATGGAATTTAAAATATAAATTCATTCATAAATTCAACTTTTTCATCCTCAAAAATGGTAATTTATCAATTAATGTTTTTAACTCCAACTTTTGAATCATTATGTTCGCTGTGCAAGAGTATTTAAAATTGTTCATTTCATAAATTAAATACTCAGCTCTTCTTTGTAACACTTTTAGTAGAGCGAAATATATATATTTCGGGTCTATATCAATAAGTGGTTAATATAAAAATAACAACAAAATGAAATGATAGAATTTTTTATATACCGTCACCTAAGCTATCTTACCAGTATATGAGGTTCTAAAAATATTGTTTTCAATCTTGTTGATAGAGAATTAATAATTTAAATATGAATCCAGCTAGAAAAGGATGCAGCAATAAAAAAGTTGTTCGCAATAAATAAGTGAACATATTAGTTTATTATTAAGGGGAAATTAGAATGATACAATTAAAAGAAACAGGACTACAAACTGCCTGATTTATCTTAATAAATCTGTTACACTAAAGCCCATGAAGGGTTTGAAGTGCAGTACTTTGTAAGGAAGTCCTGTTACTAGACCAACGGTTGTGCAAGGAGCTGATTTGGTAAGAATCATGCTCCATTGCAAGATTTTTCCTCAATTAAGGCTATTCACTTTATAAGGCTGAGTGAAACCCTGAGGACTTCAGAAACCACAGGGTTGACTGGATTCGACCCCGGGTTCTTGAAGTTAATAGAACAGTACCTTATCACTGAGCCACACCATTCTCAGGTTTATTATAGATTTAAATTTATTTAGTAATTATTAGGTATTAATTATCTAATTAATACCTGTTTCAAATTAGTGAGAAAATGTATGTTATTTAGAAATTTTCTCACTAATATGAGATAGATATTAGAAAAAGTTATTATGTGACAATATTCACCGTTTATTTTTTCTTTAGGCCTTTTGCAAAATAAGGAATTTTCGATAAAAGTAATAAACATATTGAAATTTAGTTCTTATGATTCTTACATAAATTTAAATAGTATTCTGTTTTCAAATAATATAGAAAATTTACAGCAGAGTATAAGCCTTAATTTCTTGAGTCCACTTTATTTTAAAATAATTTATCTTTACGAATACGTATCGGGAAATTCAAGACTGAATTTTATTTTTATAGGCAGTTAGAATTTACAAAATTATTATCCTTCTTACTGTTTGGTACGGATGCCAAACCTGGCCGCGTACAATAAGGGAGGAACAGCCTTGTAAGTTTTTTTAAAAATAAAGCATCGAGTTAATTATTCGGACCGATAAAGGATAAGGTAACCAGAGAATCAAGAAGGCAACGCAGCATTGCGGCGAATATGATGGCCGTGTAAGGTTGTGAGAGTTAGTAATATCCCCTAAAATGGTAATAAACACTAAACCTACAGATGAACTTCCGAGGGTTAGACTAAAACGTAGATGGGAGAATTGCGTCAAGACTGACTAGAGTTAGGTTCGGACGGGCGACATTGTGAAGATGTGTGTAGACAGCGATTGGTCGTATCGGCATCGAACATTCGGTTTGCAAAGCCTTTTATTCATTTTTTTTTTTATTGCTCTTCACAGAAAAATATAAACTTAAAATCAATATAAGAATAACATTTATAATAATAGTACTTTATTTATTATTTATTTTTTGTTAGATCACTCATGTCTTTCTTTAATTCCAACTAGTAGAGAATTATGAATTCATTCAATGTTTTATTTTATGTATATCATTAATCTATGTTTTATTAAATCCTAAAATAAGAATAATTCATAAATTACAATATGTCATGAGCTATTGGAGGAAGTAGCACACGAACTGCCATTAGCAGGAAGAAAGTAAATTATCCAGGTGATTATTTTATTAATTGCCTTGTTATTTAAACGTGCACTCCCTCCACTCCGGGTTTATTTGCAAGTGAAACTAAGCCCCGAGTCGAGTACAAGATCTTGTGAACTGATTGTACATCATCACTTATTATAGGCCCATTACATGATCTCTCGAGGTCATGTAGATGGAACACAATGAGGGTGATAAGGTATCACCCCGCAACACTCCCCGAGTTATTGAAATGTCTACTTCGGGTTTAGTTCTTGTTGTAACTTCAGTGCTTCACCGTGATACAAGCCAATCTTTGCGATATCATTCCGTACAGCTTTAATTGACCTATCGTGAGATTAATGTTTTTCATTAATAAGTCCCATAAAATATATTACTATAAATACATATAGCATAAACATATATTCAATAAATATTAAATATAAACGTGCCCACTAATATTAAATATCAAATATATTTAGAAAAGGACGGTCAGTATTGCGGCCAAGATAAACATAATAATTAATTTAATATAATTCTCTATATTAAATATAATATAATTCATTTATTTGTATACACATCCACCTACCACTACATCCCTAAAGAAGACCTACACTGTAGGTTGAAACTATGGCCAACACTAAATGTATCCTTCAAATTCAAATAGGTCGACATTACAGATACGGGCAACCTTTGACATGTTTGGGGCCCAAACTTTAATGTGTAAATACGTTCGCAGGGCGCGTTTAAAAGTAGTGTTCATAATTTTTAACGATAGATATCAGACATGAAATATTATAATACATTGTTATTATACTACATTGTATTAAAATTATTATTATTGAAATTAAAATCTGTTATTATACAGACATTGTTATTGTAATACAATTTATTAAAATAAAAAAATGAAATGAAAAAAATATGTACAACATTATAATTAAATTGTGAAATTCGGAATTATTACAAACTACGATGTTAAATAACGACACCGAAATGATTGAGACACCTGAGCTTGTATTTGCGAAACTAATCCATCCATGTTTGCATTAATTCTACTGATACAAAGACTTAAAGAATTTTCCAAATTATCGTCAGTCAACCTTGTAAGATGTTTTGATTTGTTAACTTTTATCAATGAAAAGAGCTGTTCGTATTTATAAGTACTGCCAAACGCACAAATCAATCTTCTTGTGACTTTTCTAAGCTGCGGAAATTGGTCTCCTTCGAGGTATTTTTTATAGAAATAGCACAACTCCACCTCTTCAAATTTAGATTTTAAGAGTGAGTTTTCTTGAATCTCGATCAACTCCATTGCAAGTATATTGGAGCATTTTGTACATTACTTTTAGTTGGAGTAGCAAATAAATTTAAACAGTTTTCCATGTTTTTGAAATCGCTAAATTTGTTCGAAAATTGCTACGACATTAACTTGAGTTCTTCAATGATCAAGAATCGTCTAGTGTAGAACAATTGAGAAGCAATAATTTTTTGTTGCGCCTCACTCTTTGATGATACCAGCCACTCGACTTGCTCGCTAACTTGGTTCTGTGAGTATGAGTAAGTAGTGTAATATTTGTTAATTGGGTTTTTCAAAATGTCTCGTTGGCCGGACCAAATCTACAGCAGCCGGAGGTTGCCCACATATGATCTAATACAATAAAATATATTTAGTTTCATAAAATTTGTTTAAATATATAATATGAATTTCAGTCATTAAATGTCCATTTATTTTCTTTATATTCCATTTTGAATATGTATAATAATGACTAATAAATAAAGTAATTCTCTAAACTTTCTTTATGTGAACATAATGCATTCAATTTAAATTTCCGGGCATACCAGATTTATTTTTATTTATATTTTTAGAATACAACCGAAGAGAGCATGTCATTTGTTTCTTCAGATTTCTATTACTACAGGTTTCCATGGAAACGTGTTTTCTTTATCTACATATATAAAAGAACAGATACTACTCACTCACTGTCAAAGTGATCACTGTATCTCAAAAAAGACAAGGCCCACGCAGATGAAATTATTATTAGAGATTTCCAAAACGCTGTATATGTATAATGAATGTGTTCAGAAAAATTAGGAATCTGAGCACCGTATAAAAAATTATTTTGAAATATTATTTTTTGTCTATATTATTATTGAATAAATAAGTTATGACTAGTTTCACGGGAAATTAAATATTTTTTCTTCAATTGCTTCGAAACCTAAGCCATGACACGAATTTAAAAAGTTAAATAGAGGAACACATATGTATAACCAGCGGAAATTAGAAATACAAATTCATTTCTCAGAGATTAGATACTTGCTATCTGAATTTTAGTTGAATTTAATATGGAAAATTGGCAAATCTGTGCTCAAATCTAAATTGAGTAACACCAAAGAAAGAATTTTTAATCTTGTTATAATAAATAAACTTATAATAACCTTAACTACAATTATTTACATTTACTGAGTTATTCTGTAACGTATTTCAGTAGGTTTCATGTACAGAAAAAGAATTACTTTCAATGGAATGAATTCATACCTTTTCAAAAAGTGGTTGAGTCAAGCCGCCATAAGATCAGAACTGTGGTTTACGTTTCACGGTATGTGACTTTATGATCTAACAGTGATGGAAAGAACTGAATGAGTAATTGAAGATGGGAATATAATATCCACTCTTGAATCGTAAAGGCTATAAACCGTTAGTTGTTAAGGCTGAGAATCCATGAATGCGGTAATGTAACCGACTCGGCACACGCAGGAATCCACGCAGGGTGACTCACTTATCAACTTCCATCTGTGCCACACCGCCATTAACAACGTGAACGAGTTATTAAATACAGTAATGAATGGCAGGAAAGATTCAACTCTGAGTCAAAGTGATTACTAAAGACTAAAATATGCAGCGATGTCTTCGGATAGCTCAAATGTACTTTTTCTTAACAACGTCAATATAATGACAGTTCGGCACCTTACCTTCAGGTTACATAATAACATTTCGGTAATTAATGGGTATGATAAAAATATATAATATATTTGTATATGTAATAATACGCATATTATCATGCTCATCTAATAAAAATGCTTGTTATTTTTCAAATTCGAAATTGCTTAGCTCCCGGCTTCTGTCTAAAACCTTAAAAATTAGAATTTACAAAACTTGTATACTTCCAACTTTTCTTTATGGATGCGAAACGTGACTTTTATACTAAAGGAGGGTGGGGGGAGTTTTGAAAATAAAGTACTACGTAAAATATTTGGACCGAAAAATTTAGAAGGCTACACAATTAAGGAAACTGCACTCGGTCAATACAATTCAGATTATAACATTGAGGCTAATAGGATGGTCGTGTAAGGTTATGAGACTTAGTAACGAATGAATATCTAAGATGTTTATAATTAAACTAAATCGACGAGAAACGTCCGAGAGGTAGACCGAAACGTAGGTGGGAGGATTGCGTCAAGACTGATTAGTGGATTTGAATTTACATTGTGTAGATATATGCAGAGAACGATTGGTGGTATCAGCATTGAAGTAGCTAATGTTCGTAGCGATATGTTTTTAACGTTTTTCTTATATCAAACACTGTGGTTTAAATAAGTTTTATGTATTGAATTTTAATAAAAACAAAAGTTTAAGACGCCCTCATTCCACTTACATAATCGCATATATGGAACAAACCAGTTTATAAATATTAATTTATTTATAAAGTGTTAGCCTTCGTTAAATACAGTAAAATAAGTACGTAAAAAGCTTTGCTAGTACAAAATGCTCGTTGAATAAAAGCTACCGGGATTCATTCTGAGGAATTAGGTGAAAAATTGTAATTTCAATATAGCTGAAATGTTTTTTTATCTTTTATTTCTAAGCCCTATTGGAGAGAAGAGGGTACTGAGGAATCGGTGAAATAAATCTTTACTGCATTTCAAGAGTTGACCGAGGAAACGGAGTATGATAGATATATATGAGAAAACGATATTGTGCCCGCTGTCTGACGAAGGGGGTCACCAGTTTTCGTGATGGTAGTAGTCCTCAGACTTTTTATCTGTGTTTGCCACATCTACGGGCATCCTGCTAGTGTTAATGTATGAAAATAGTGGGTTAGTACAGTGTTGGAGGCTATCAAAGTATGACAGTTAATTTATTTTTATGAGAGTATAAGCGATTTTTAAATGAACAGTAATTCACACTACCCATTATGTCTGATATATGCACATGTACGCAGCAATTTATACACACATGCACACGTATGGTACATGGCAAGGAGGTTTTACATTAGTTATCCTATCATTAGAATTATTCAGCATGTTCTCTTCCCGTTAGCAGTACCTATTTTAAACTTAATGAATGGAGGTAGCCATAGCTTTTAGACGTGCCTCTTCGCACGTTGCGAGCAGTTACTCACTTTCCTTGTGAGCTGGAGCTCACAACAGGGCGCAACTCGGTTAGACTATGCTTAGACTACCTGTTGCATCATTGTACTTCACACCTGAGTACGCAACAATGATACTCGTTGCAATAGTGCAAGGACTGGAGCCCCCTGACGGCGCGGCCCTGACCTCAAGGATATCCACTGAGGATAGATCATCGCTTTGATTTGTCGGCCCAGCTTCTTAATTTCAGATGATTAAGTAGAATTTATCTGGTATGATGAATATGGATTTTTTTTCTTATTGGTTACATCTACTGGTATCCGGGAACACTGGCCAGTAAGTGCGTATATTTTTTCATTTCAAACTTCGACTTTGGAAGTGTCTGAACGATGACGCAATTATTAACATGCGTTAGCAGAAACCGAACCTATGGCACCAAAAATTTTAGCCAACCCCACCATTAACATTCTTGATGTTTTAAAAAATCTATAAACATTATTGTAAAAAAATTAAAGAATAATAAATTCTTAGTATATAAATAATATTTTCACTTTCTTGAGACTGGTTCTTATTTTTTAAATAGAATAATATGTATCCAAGATTTTAAAAAAAATTATTTATTGTTATTTACAACTGTATAAAATTATATTACATTTAGTAAATTTACAACTAGTAAATTTTCTATTAGATATAAAAAGACTTGATACAAACATGTGGAGAATCTACCCAGTGATAGAATTCCAATATCGTTACTAGAGTAGAATATCGAAACCATCTTCTTTTCAGACGCCTACGGAGATTATCAGGTATTGAAAGAGAAGCCAGGTTAGAAACAAATGGGTTTGGGTGATTGAGAAGTTTATCATAGAAGGATTGGTATCTGGTTCTGACCAAATCGCCAATATATGGAAAATTGAGGTCCTGATGGATGACTTAATTCGTGACAAAGTAAGATGTATTAAGGATTTTGAACTGTAAGGATTGGATACGAGAGGAATTCGATGGTTTCGTGGAGACTCTGTTGTCCAGATTGGCCTTATTATCAGTCTTTGGTAATGGGTTGGAAGGTTAGAACGTTTCTCTTGTAAATTTTGTAGTAGTCGGAATCGACGATTAGTTTCCTATCTTTTTGGATGGAAATTAAATCTTAAAGCACTCGTTATTATTTATTTGAAAGTTCAAGCTTTCGGCCATCTACAAGGATAATTTTAAATATGAATTTACACCTCTCATCCAATGATTACCAACTTGTTGCAGGCTATTCTGCCTAAATAATTATTTTCTGTCAAATTACTTTATTTTGTCACTTTTCCATTAAATTTTAACACTTTTAATTACAGATTAGCCTAATTATTATCACTTTCTTAGCACACAATTATTTTCCTAATTCCAAAAAGATGTGAGTTGTAAACTTATTTAAGATTGCCCTTGGGTATAGCTGAATTCTCGAAACGTTGGACTTTTAAATAAATAATAAAGTGTGTTTGAGACTTATCTTGGACATAAATTACATTATTTAAATAATGAATTTTTAGTAGTTTATATAAAAAAAAAATATCGATTGGGTTATTGCCTATAATGCTTTCGCTATTTCATTGTAAAATTAAGGGATTCTATAGATCGCGGGGGCCTGTGTAATTAGTGTAAAGGCGGCACTGCGATATGAATATTTGAAGTCATTTGTACATTAATAATATACTGAAACCTGTACTAACATTCATTTTAAACTAAATAATGCGACAAAGTCAATACTGTTGCTAACCATTGCCTTATAACAACCCCCTCTGCTATCTTCCCCACGAACTCGAAGCAACAAGCGTAATAACGGAATTTTTCGAAGACCAATCTATAAATTTGCTATCATTAAAAATTTACTCTACACGAGCGAGCGATAGATTCAAAGATTTTTGAAGATTAAAGAGGAAAAACGGTGTAAATAAACAGTGTTTGATAAATTTTTGGAAGAGGAACACGATGATAAAGTCAAATAAAGTAAATCACAAACATAAAGTGTAAAGAATAAGCGATTCAAAGGTAAAATGTTTTCCTATGAAAATTCTGAAAAAATACCTCGTTTTTTTTTTTTTTTATGTAGTCTTCTTTTAACATGACTGGTGGGTCTGACGGATGAATAGCGATATTTATTTGTCTCATATTTTGGTAAACTAATTCCTTTTTTTATTTATTTTTTTAAATTTGTATAGTCTATTTCTATATAAATAAATAAGTGCAGTAATAAATGCATTGCATTGAATCTATAATTTGATATAAAAAGTAGAACAATAGTCGTCGTAACAGGGATCGATACACTTGCCGTGTTGCGGGTTAAAATCTTACATTTCCAATAAAAGAAATCCTATGGATTTTCATGTATTTATATTTTCACTTACCTATATCTGGAATATACAATGAGGGGAAGTATTACTATCGTGAATAATACAGAAATATTCGCAAAATGATGCTTGCAACGTATCAGATTTGTTTGCTTATACTATCACCTTTAATTCTTGATCTTTTTTAAAAATTTGAATTATGTTTATTTAGTTTAATATCTTGTTTATTTCTCTCCCTTTTTTTAAAATTAGTTAATTTATTTCATATTAGACACAGGCATAAACTATTATGACTCTTATTTCAAGCATCATTTAAACTATCAGAGAGATGCAAATATCTGCGTACGAATACAACGTAACATCTAGAAGGTATCATTGATTCTACTTATGGAGAGCATTTTATAAAATCCTCAAACTGATATTGGTCTAAATACCTGGTCATTAACTGCAATATGTTCCGTTAGCTCCAGATAATTATTCGATATTTTCCTCTTCAACGCTTCCAATATCATCTTGGACATTAACGAAGTTTCCATTTTCAACAGAGCGACAGTCTGTCCAAGGTCTCCTCATTTATTTATATCTTATTTAATATTAATCTCCAGATGGCCATAGTTTAAAGGTTTATGCCAATGGTTGAAATAAACAAGAGATGATGTAAAATATTTATATAATATTAATGAAATTTTTCTTGAATACAAATGATGAATATTTTTTTGAGGTTGTTGAATATTTAGTCAATAGTAAATAATTGTTTTGTGGAGATGTTTCGAGGATATTAATCTCACAGTATTTGCGAAAATTCTCTTAACTTATTATTAAATTGAATCCTTCCTGAAGGTTGAAACGGCACTGGCCCCGAGACCTTTTATGAATTTCTGTTAGAGTTCTAGCAATGGCTAGCATTTATCGTTACTTAAATTTAATTTTCTTTGTCTTGTACATAAGTTATTT
>NW_027113572.1:245915-259692 GCF_000696795.3 Halyomorpha halys | reverse complement strand
TAAAAATTCAATAAAATAATCACTATAAACTAAATGGGTAAAAATAAAATTATATATACACATCATGTATATATAATTTTATTATATATATAACCTAACTTAGTTAATTAATATAAAATAAGGAACACCTGAGGTAAATAATTAAAATAAAGTAAATACATATTGAACACAATCATACCTATATACAATATTTTAATTCTGACCAGGGAACCCCAAATCAAGCCCTGCCACCTAAAAGTGGATGGCATGGCAGCACTCGAGCTTCTCTCACAGCACTGGTATTGAGCGCCAGTGGAGATTGGGAAAGGGCGCTTGAGCCTCAGATGCTTAGGACTTGAGCGAAGAAGCTGGCCATCGCCAGGACTCCAATAGCCTGTTTACAATAGATCTCAGGGGGAGGGGAGGATAAATAAATAAAAACATTACTTACAATTGTTTTGTAATTGAGTATTCTACATGAATGTGACAACCTCTGAGATAAAGTAGCTCAAGTTTTGAAGTAGAACTAAGTAAGAGTGAAATGAAGAAATGTAAGTATGCACTTGTTTTTTCATAATCTGATCGTTCTTTCTAGTAGGTTGTTAATCCGTTCATTTCTGTTTTGCATTTTATATATTTATTTTTAGGGTTGTTAATTGTTTCTTACGTGTTTATGAGATTAAAATAATACGAATTTAAGATTGTAAATCTGATTTTCATTAATAGATTCTAATATTTTTATATGGTGATTATTTCCTTCAGATATCGTTTGAAGTAGCTTTTTTCTCAGTGAATTTTAGGTGAATTTGAATCAATGTCCTGGTTGCTTGAACTGAGTGGTGAGAGCATTTTGATTCGTTTTTTTTAGATTTTCTTGATACCACACCGTTTTAAATACAGTTTAGAGGTTCCAAAATAGAATTTTCCTCAGTTCATGGTCATGACAATGTGAACCATAAAGTTTCGGGACATCGCCACAATACAGTTATTTTATGTTTTACTGAATCTTAAAATATATGCATATATAATTACACCTCTAAATTAAAATGTAGCAGAAAATTTTGATTATTATTCAACACGTTGTAAAGAGTAAGATATCAAAGACTTTTTTTAACATTATTAATTCTCTAAGGGAAAAAAATAATTTATTCCAGGTTAAGAAAACTTTTAGTGAACTCTTTAAATTTAATCTCTCTTGATTCACTTGTTTAGGAATTTCAGAAGCATGAATTAATATGTTCATATTTTATATTTAATTTAGTCCTGCTGCTATATCATTTTATATTGTTTGAATAATTTCTGAAAATAATGACTCTATTATCTCTGCTATAAAATATGTTTGCCTTGCATTTCATCGTACCGACTTTCATAATTCTACATTACAAAATCATGAGATTAGGGAACGCTGTTGAACTCATAACTTAAACAATAGAAAGTACATGTTTTTTTTTTTCCAGCGCTAAAAAATACGAATTGAACGTAAGTGTCAGTAATTATCGCCAGCCATTTTTATATATACTCTCACAACCTGTAAATATATTTTCGTGAGAAATTTCAAAACACAATCAAAGTAGAAACTATTTTTAAACTTTAAAAATTCATTCAATTACAACATCGATTTAATTCAGTAATATACTATCTATAAAACAGATTAGGGGATTGAAAATTTGTAAGCTTGAATATACACCTGTTCGAATCCCGTCTAGAAAGATAAACTTCTAATTCATATACAAACTTCAACCAACCTTAAGAATCTTCACCTTCTACCTCTTGCCAGAATAGGTTGACAACTTGTTGGATCACATATGGACGTTCAACTAAATAAATAATAGACAGTAAAATTTTCAAATACTTATTGTTCATCCCATCGTAATTTTCACTTCTAAGGAAAAAAGAAAACACAATACCTCATTTATCCTCACAACAATTACATATGGAATATTAAAAATTCGTTGCTTTTGATCAATTACATCCAAGTTCAACTAACAATCAGTTAAATATGTCATTGGGTTTTTTTTTTATTCAAATGGCATAAAATCCAGTATCGCTGTTTTTACATATTACACAATGAAAAACAAATATTAAAATATGAAAATATATTCTTTCTATTTGCTAATTAAATTATGTTTTGAAATAAACTGTTAAATAACTTTCCAATGTAAATGAGTTTCCTTCAGGCGACACTTATAAGCGGGAGAAAAATTAAAAGTATATAATTTAAGATAGAAAACAGTAGATGAATTAATAAATAGTGTATCTGGTTTATATCAAATCATCATTGCTATAAAAAAATATAATTAAAAAATAAATTAAATAAAAACCCGTTTATTTAAAAAAGTTAATTTTTATTCATACTTTCTTTTCAGCAAATTAAGAAAATATTATCTTCCATATATTACTTTTTAGTGTACTCTGAATACTCTATAAGTATTAGGTAGTTTAGGTACTCTATATCTGATGTAATTGTTCTGAGAAAAATTAGTAATTATTCATTTTTTTTTCTTAGAAGTAAAAAATTATTATTAACAATAAACCAATGAGTAAATGTCCGAGGGGTAAACCGAAACGAAGATGGGAGCATTGCGTTTAGACTGATTTTGTTGATTTGGGTTTGGAGAGGCTTCACTATACACAACGATTGTCTGTAAAGAACGATGGGAGGTATCGGGTTCGCTAAGCTTTCATTATTACTTCTTTTCACACTCATGGAAATAATGAAATTCAGAATAAATACCTATCTAGCTCATAAAAAATGAACCTGTACAGTTCTTAAAACAAATATGTATATATAAATATATTTGTTATTTCTAGAAATTTTATTCTTTTATATTTGTTTGGGTTAATGTGTTTGACACAATTAGAATTAACTTAACACTATGACAGAACCATTGACAGCGTGAAATATACTAGTCCTTAACCCAAGAAGCTTTTGACGTTGGAACATTTATTTAAATCGCATTCTCTTAAATTATCTGCCCTTATTATCTATTAAAACTATTCCGATCTGAATTTATTCAACAGACGCTGGTAGAATCTTATTCATGGTAAGCATTTTTTCAATTTTTTTCGTCGATGGGATCCTGAAGAGAAGGACTCTGCTTCATCCCCCGCCGTGCATTATTCATTAGAGGGACTCGTTTTCATTTTCATTTACATAATTGCCTAAGGTTTGCTGACGCTGAAAAATGTGTTAACTATTGTTTACTTCCTGCCTAATTCATAATTTCATAATTATTTTTAATTTGTTTGTTAGTAAGAGTCGTCTACTGGTGTTGAAGTTGACGTTTTTTTTAGAATATGTAGACCATATTACGTGTGTACTTTACGGTTACTTATTTTAAAATTTTAATAAACATTTAGAAATAAGATATTTTTCTAATTGTCCTTATTTGTTTTTAGCCTCTTTATTATTTAAATTTCGATTATTAATATATTCTTTTATAGTGATATTTTTTATGTTAGTTTATTTCTTCTACAAGAATATATTTTATTATAATTTATTTGTTTGACTTATTTTATCATTTAAAATAATTAAATATAAATTTTATTCTAATACTGACAAATCAATTGAATTCGTTATTATTAATTTTGTTGTCTTTGAATTTATTTGTATTTTATCTGTATTTTGAAATGTTATTAATTCACACTTTTGTTTTAGTTTGTGGATGGTTGTTTTAATTACACCATATTTAAAAGGATATAAATAAAATTATAGCAAAATAAAAAATAGAAAAAAATAAATAAATAAAAAATGAAACCTAAAATTAAATAAATTACATACAAATTATAACACTAATACTGTTTTAATAAAGCATTTTTGCTTAAAATACATTTAGGTACTTTTAAACTTTAGAGTATTTTAATTATTTTGAATAAGAATGTTTAATTTTTAAATTTAGCAATTAAAAAAAAGCTTATTTTCCAAATACTTAATTTATTAAAAGGGCATTAATTAAGAACAATAACGCTCCGTAGTAATAGAGCAGACAATCTTAAAATTGTAGGCACTTTACCACCTAAACTATTTTATTTTTATATTAATAAAAATTATGGATTGTAATTTATTTAGAAAAGAAATAATATATCAAAAGATTGTTAGAAAAAAAAAATTATCGAATCACCCTAGAACAATATATTTGGTAAACGTAATTCAAACTATGTATAAACTATCTGTTCAATCCCGGAAGAACTCATAAATAAATCAACCGCAAAAAAAAAAAAGGAAAAAAGAAATATTTGTGTACTTTATTACTTCTATGATTCTTAATAACAGATTTTGATTCACCAAACGACCATATATTTTATCTTAGCTCCACATAATTATTCATTATAGTATGGTTGAAATTAGCTATATATGTGAGTGCTTAGTTATAGATATTATTTATTTAGACATTACTAGATCCTTATTTTGATCGTATTCTTATATCCTCTTGTTTGATTCTTAGTATTATATTAATTCACTAATTGTGAATTTGCAGCATTATTATTCACTTATAGTCCTTCCAGTTATTTTCATTTTTTTTTTTTAATAGTTTTTTTTACTTTATTTTTATTTCAATATTTGTTAATTGAATTATTAGTTTTATCACTAGAGATCAATTTATTTAGAACTAATCTAGCTTATAAATTGTAGTAGCCTCTACAACGCCCTATTAGTAGAAATTGTAATTAATAAATTTCACTTATGTCCACCATTTTTATGTGCTATTTAGGTACCGACCGATAGATGCTGTCATCTGGGCGGACAATAATTGATGTTATTTCCTAAATAAATTTAAAAAAAGCTATAATTTTTCCCTTACATTTTTTACGAAAAAACGCCGTAAATACAGTTATTTTCTTACTTTAACCCTAGCAGCACCAAGGTAGTATTCATTACGGCCTACTCCAAGGGGGGGGGCTCGCCGAGCCCTACACTTCCCAAGACGACCTCCACAACCCCTCACTTGATTTTAACCCTTATATCATTAATTTTCCTTTTATGGTAAACTTACTCTTTTGAAATATAATAATTTCTTCTTACTTCTGTAAATAAGATGGTAGAATAAGGATTATTTAAAAAAAAAATAAGGACCTAAGATTTCTATATGCTTTATTATGAAAATGTTTTAATTTGGAATTAAAAAAAGAATAAGAATACATGATACAACAAAAACCTAGGGTCGCTGAAACTTTAATTATTTTCAATTTCATGAATATTTTAAAACAAAAAAAAATTCTATTGTCTGAACTTAGGTATAAGAATAAAATGTTTATGTTTACAAATGCTCATCACTAGATTCAGCAGGTTCACATGTGTCAACTCTTTTCAGAACAACTAAAAAACCAAAGAAACATATCAGTCCAAAAATATTTTTAAGTAAAAAAAAACTGAGGAAATCAGACCAGTAGTGAGAGTATGGGCGAGCTGGTGCACTTCCGTGAGCAGCCAATCAAAAGCCAGCATTTTGATGAACCTCAGGTCCCTTCCCTGCACCAAGGGGGGGGCTCCACCCGCCCTCATCTCATTTTTCTAACACAAATAATTTTTCGTACTCTTCCTCCTTATCAAATATTTTTCAAATCAATTCCAACATGTTGGTAGATAAATTTTAGGCAAATAGATTTTTTTCCTTGTCTGTAAAAAATTTTTTGAGAGCAGTATTAAAAAAAATCAGAAGTGAGGGCTCGGCGAGCCCCCCCCCTTGGTGCTGCTAGGGTTAACGTCTTAAAATCCATTATGATTATAACTAACAACTGATTCCCACATTATAAATGCAGGAACATGTCATTGCTGAGTAAAAGTGCTGTGACAACGTATCAATTAGCAAATGCTAGTTACTGTGTTGAGTTGATAATCCTTTGGAGTAAGTGTTGTATATCGTAAAATGTATAAATAAAATAATAAAATAAATATATAAAATGAAATAAATATATAAAAATGAAATAAATATATAAAAATGAAATAAATATATAAAAATGAAATAAATATTATAAGTATATAAATATAATATAATAATTTATACATAAATATATAAAAATGAATGGATTAGATACCAGTCAAGTTTAAATAGAGCAAGCGTATCAAAATAGAACTTATCTCAGCCATGAATAATAGATGAGTGAACACTGTTTAACTGTGCCACATACTGTTTTCATTAAATTTTCACATTTCAAATAGATAATATAATTGATGTAATTTATTTAATTAAAAAAATGCAGAAAACATAAGGATTAGTTTAATGAAAAAAATATATTTGAATTTATCGTAAAGACTGGTAAATAATCTTTTAATTATGTAAATGTATTAAAATGGAACTTAAACCAATATCAATTTGTTAGTAAATTAAAGATGAGTGAAAACATTGAGACTGTGCCACACAGTAAGTTTTCAATTGTTCACATCAGAAACTTGTTAGGTAAAAATGTAATGATTAATTATTTTTCTATTAAATAATTCAAGATATTTTTATTTACTCTAATTATCAAAAATTTTAATTTATAGAACAGGTAAATAACCTTGAAAGGAAGATTTCTCCAAAATTTATGCTGGTATAATTTCCTCCTCCTCAACTTATATTTGTTATAATATAATATGACATAGTATATCAAAATAAAGTCTTGTATTCTCTTTAACACAACACTGTGAAAGTGGTACTTCATACTTATTACCTCAATAAAATTTACCTTTGCATTATTTGTAATTAATATTATTATTCTTCCAGTGAAACAGGCCTAGTGTTTCTCGTCGTAGATTGTTTGTAGATAGATGGATTTTCCAGCAAAATCCAACTTTCACCGTTTCACATTCCCCAATGTAGCCTCCATTTCGGCGATCCAATCTTCGATTACAGGCACTTATGCTACACTCACGAATCTCCAATTCCGACCAGATTACCTCTTTGATATCCGATGTACAGTGCAATGGTTTAAAATTATCAAATCCTCGTAGTTTAAATAACAATATTTGAGAAGGTTTGATATGGAAGAGGATACGAAAACAGTAAAACCAAAACAACAGACTCCTTAATCGTATTGTTGCTGCTACAAGGTTGGCTATCCTGGAGATATCCCGACTTCCGGGAAGCAGGTTCACTAGCCTTATTTCGATTTTGTTCTGAATTCATTATCGAAAGGGGACAGTGCTCCATTGTGACGCAGCGTTTCTTATTTGGCCTAACCGTTACACAAAACTGTAATGTCAATTGCAAAGTTATTTCGGTGAACGGATTAAAGTAACATATGCTTTTGGAATGTGTGAATTTTTATATTCTGTAATCGGGACGTAGGGAGATATCGGTGATCGTTTTCACAAATTGCATACCCGTAGAAGAATGTTCAGTACATTAACTTAATTAGGTTTTTAGTTTTAACTTTTTTTAGAATAAATAAATAGTTCAATAAATAAAAAAATTTTTTTTATTTATTGAACTCTAAAATTGTATTAAAACAAAAAAATTGAACAGGTAAATATGATATAATATATGACACAATATAGACAGTGACGAAATTACCCATTGGTAGCACACCAATAACTATTCTAAATTAGAAGGTCTCGAGGCCTAATTCTTTTCAGGATCATAAGAAGATTTTCATGATTTGAAGTGGAAGTAAGGCTAGAAACTAGTGAGGTTTTTTATAAATATTTAAATCGCTATTCAAAATTGTAAATTATCATGTGCACCAATTACTGTTAACCAGTGAGACTGGGTTGGGACCAATAAATCATAGCTTTTATATCAATTATTATATTCTTTATATCTAACTGGAACCGTAAAGTGGGGTGACTATGGCACAGTATTTCATGTTTTTTATTCCTAATGATATACATTTACTTTATTGTAAGAAGAAATTTTTGTCCTTAAATTTTTATAAAGCCCCTTTTTGACACCTTTCGCTGAATGAATTGTTTGAGCCATTAAAGAAAACAATAATAGAGCACACAAAACACTTGGTTAAAAAAATATTTATTTTTCAATGTGAGCCGTAACCCAGAAACACAATGTGGGTCTTACCCCTGGAATAATAAAAAGAATTAGGGCTTCCTACCTTAGGTATTTCGTTACGCTACAGTTTAGTAAAAAGAGTGAAACCATGGTCAATTTGAGTAAACAAGTTTGCTCCATAATCAACCCTAGGCTGAAAATGGTGCACTAAAGCCACCCCGAAACAAAAAAAAATCCCAGACAATCAGGAAAAAGAAATGATGTAAATAAGAAAGTTGGTACTGCTAGGAAAACCTTTAAACGAACCCATAAAACCTCCAACACTTGTCTGACTGTTTTTTCAAGCCTTCCAGAACGTTTCAAACGTAAAAAAAAATCATGTACCATAGTCACACCAACTGAGCCAAAGTCACTCCACTATACGAAAATTATAATTTATACTTAGTACTTATTTTAGGAGGATTAATAACTTTTAAAAATATGGTGTATTACTCTTCGAGGAATATAAAATGTAGGACACCCTCCATAAGTGAAAGGCAAAGAAATCCCTGCATACCAGCATGTGGTTAGGAATTCAACAGTATGGAAAATTTCAATTACCTCGAGTCATTTATTACATAGAAAAATAGCATTAATGATGAAATAAAATCACTTTTGGCAACTGGCAGAAGTTGCCTACATGCACTCCAAAAGATATAATGTTTTCGAAATCTATCCGGCAAAAGCTTAAATTATACCTGGCAAACATTAGACCTGTAGTAACAATGACAGTGAAACGTGGGTCCTGACCCAAGAAAACGAAAAGGATATAAAAGAGTGGAAAAAGGAGGTCCTTTGGAATATGTGCTGGCCAAAAAGAGGATCGTAACAATAGCGATCCAGGAAAAATAGGGTGTTAGTGGAGATACAGTCAACCCAATATATAGTGGTATTTATCAAGACAGGATCCAATGACCACGTGGAAAGTATGACAGAGGAAAAAGGAAAATGCGTCTTTATGAATTGATGGAATGAAGGCAAACACAATGAAGACGCCTGAGGTGGCATCTCTCAGGTTAAAGGTGAGGAGCCATACCGTTGACAGGAACAAGTGATCGACGGTAAACCCGGCAATAATATAAATAAATGTGAAGTCTGTACCACTACAACTCATGGTTGTGTAAGTAGGCGATTCGGTCAGAATCACGCTTGACTGCCTGATATTTCCCAATTTAGTGTATCCACTTCATAATGGACTGGGGTGGACCCCAGTGTGCTCCCAAACTCACAGTCCACTCACGACTAGAGTGAACCAGAAAATAACTATCTGCTACAGCAAGATTCGTACCCGTGTCCTACCAGTTTGTAGCTTAGTGCCATACCACTGAGCTACCCGCTTCGCTATAGTATAAGTAAATTATTAACTGCAATAAATGTTTTAAAAAAGTTTTTGTAAAAAAAGAAGTTGAACAATTTAATGAATAATATATTTTTTCCAATCTCTGTAGTGGATCCTATTATTGGATTGGACTCATATGAGCAAATTTGTTGACTACTGATTACCTTCTGAAAATTATTTTTCCGTTATCGTTTTGGTTATTCTCGATTTCTTTGCCACTCTCCAAGAGCTATCGAACCATTTTTTTAAATAGGCATATAACTATAGTTATAAAGAAAAATATAATTTTCGGTTAACGTTTTCCAACATAGGAGATAATCTAAAAAAATATTTTATTCTTACTTTTAACAATAAACCATAAAAATTATTTAATGACTACCACTCATTTCCTCAAAAATTGGGACATGCAACACGTGAGCCTTAGACACAAAAGAAACAACCAAGACTTGGTGAAATGGAAACCACTTTGAAATGATGACTTATTCATAGTGTGTGGCTTTGTGGTTTCGAGTCGACTCAAGTGTAGGCCTTATGGAGGAAGTTTAATTTTTATATACCCATTAGGAACATCTCTCAATCCTCTGTGCGGTTCCTTGCTCAAGACGTTTGTCCCGGAAGCAGGAAAGTGTGAACGACTTTCCTCGTTTCACAGTGACGCTTGTTTAAGGATTCGTACAGAAAGCTGAGCGACTTCAGATGTTTAATAATAATCCGTATCTATTTAATTATAAAAAGAAAAACAATCCCCGAATTATTTTAAGAGTAACACCAGGGACAATATAATAATCTGTTTTTAAACTAGCTAATATAATGATTTCAATTAGAAATAAATAAATATATATCCTTAGAGCACATGGACAAAGTGGTGGTCAAAATTAATGCAAACAAAATATAATAAAAAACAATTAATAAATTTCGACGTTTTGGTCCTAAAGGTTTCTTCAGTGCTACAAAGAACAAGAAGCAATAAAGGTGGGGATCAAGGAACTGTATAAAATCGAAGATATAAACGTGGAATAAATACGAAAGTTAGCAATGATGTAAAAGAAAAGCTGAATATTGAAGATAAACATAAATAAGTGACATAAAAATAGAAAGATAAACGAATAAGGATAATATATATATATATGTTCAAACAGTATTCAAAATAGGTAAAAAAGTAAACCGAAGAAAATAAAAGTAAACAATGAATTTTAAAAAAATAGGATATTGAAGATAAACTTACAAATACATATAAGCATAGAGTAAAAACAAGAAGTTATATAAAACGCGTAAGGATAGCACACGAGAATAAAAATAAGAAATATGAGAGAGGATTAAACATAAATTAAATGTGAAAATATCAATTTTTCAAAATAAAGTACACAACAATAGTTAATTTGAAAAAATATACTTTTTTTACCTAACAATATATAAATGATAATAAATTAATTGTAATAATAATAAAGGCTCAGTGAGCCCAAAGATTCAATGCCAATACTACCAATCGTTCTCTACATTTGTCCACCGCCCTTGTGTGGGCCCCCCTTAACCGCCCTGTGACACCCCTTCAAATCCAAATCTACTAAATAAGTCTTAAGGAAATACTCCCATCTACGTTTCAGTCTACCCCACGGACATTTGCCCGTCGGTTCAAAGTTTATTAATATTTTAGGGATCCGTTGGTTACTGTGACTCCCTATCCATAAGTCTCACAACCTTAAAACCCCATTTTATACGCCACAATGTAATAAGCTTAATTATATTTACCGACTGTAGTTTCCTCAGTTCAGCATTGTGCAGCCTTCGAAATTCACTGTATAACTCATCCTTTTTTTATTCCGAATATTTTAGGTAATACTTTATTTTCAAAAACCTTGAGGCCCTGCTCTTCCCTTAGTGTAAGAGGTCACGATAAAAATGCAAGCTAATAAATTAATTAATTATTTTCATTTATTAGTATTTTTAAATTACTATATTTGTATTATTGTCTTATTATTTTTTTACACAGAGTAGAGGAATGACAATGAAAGAGAAGAGAAAATAATTGATTTTCAAAAAAAGATTTATTAGTAGATTCTTGGATATGAGTGAGGAATCCAAAAAATAGGTTAAACTGATAAGAACACTTTAATTAAATGGTACACTTGTATGTATGGGAATATAAATTCCAACACAGTCCATAATGTTTTGAGGATTAATGTAGAGTAGAGGAACAATTCTGTCAAGTATAATCATGTGTATAAATATTATTATTCATATTTCAAGGTTTAAAACCAAATTTTATTTTAAATATAAGAAGATGGTCAGGGTTGCGATAAAAAAAAAGAACAAATAGTTTAAAACTATTTTAATGTCCGACGTTTCACCCCACTTTGCAGGGCTTCATCAGGGCTAAAAAGATACAAAAAAAAAAAATGAGAATATTACAACAATAATATATAATTAGGTAATTTAAGCTTGGATAAATATTATGTAAAAATAAAGTGATAAGAAATTACATGTAAATAAAAGGAAGGAAGACATAAAATAGTATCAGTATAAAATAAACTTGAATAAACAATGATAACAATAAAAAATAAGTAACAATGGCAAGAGTAAAAATTTTAAAAAATACGAAAAATATACAGTTAAAAAAGTACAGGAGACGTACGTAAAACAAAAAACAATACGGGAAAAAAAGAAGAAGAAGAAAGTAATTAAATAAACGTCAGGAAAGAATAAATATAAATAAAAATAATAATAATGATAATAAATGAGCAAAGAACTAATCAAGACCACCTACCTGTTCAAAGCGAAAGGTTGAACAGAAAGCGACAATAAAGCGGAAGCGTGGAGGAGTTGGGAAGAGGTGGCCAGCCGTTTAACGGCTATATTTCTATTTCAAATACGTTGCGTATACAGGAAGTAGTCATAAAGATATGACGAATAAGAGAATAATACAAAAATTTGATAATAATTATAACTATAATAATTTTCTAATTTTATTTTATTTTATTTATTTGAGCAGATTCAAGATATACAAGTGTGATGAAACGTACGTTTGCTCACTTATAATCTACAGTTTTTTAACTCTGCTAGAAAAGTAATCCGATTTATTTGGAATTATTGATTTAGATTTAGCGAATTAATTGGATTCATTGCAATGTAGAGGAGTGAATTTGAGAAGTAGAAAAGGCCCCAAGAAATTAAATAAACAAAAATTATGCTATCCATTAAATTTCAGTATTACCATTATCGATAACGTTAGTACTGAAACCATAATAATAGATAAAAATATTTAATTTAATATAAAATTTGTTGTCTTTGAAATCAAGGTATTTCGGTTTTTTTATGTCGGACAAAAATGAATCCAAGTATCACAAAAGTGAACCAACATAAAAACTAATGAGATCTTTTCTGATTCGTTTTTAAAGATAATAATGAGTCGATTGTTGAAACTAATGCAACTACAAAATCGTCAATCGACATACATCAGTTTGATATGGTATCATTTAGGTCGACTGGATGTTGGAACTGTTTTTCTTGATCTTCCAAGGAGATGTTTCAACATTAAATAAGATTTATCGCAATTACCGTCCTTGTGCAGCTATCTGCAATCGAGAGCCGATCCTCGATCGACATTTCTAGGAACGGTCTGGATCTACCAACGATCCTGATGCAATTGTGATCCAACGGGCTTCCGTCGTCCTTGGGGTCTAGGTACCAATGTTTTTTCCTTCGTAAAGATGACTCCTGTCTGTGCCGTGTTTTCTTCTTACACCAGCAGCATATCGGAAGTCAGAGAATGTGGGTCACTGAAATGGCATTTTCAGATAAAATTTTAGATTAATGTTTATGTCAATTGGTTCTATTACTCACTTTTGTTCAAAAAAAGTTTTAAACAAAAACTATCATAACATAGGATTAATGATATCCGTATATAGCTTAAGTAATTGATTCAGTTATCGTAATCTCTACCCTCGACCATTGGATAGCCCCACATTAGGAGTCAATGTTGATAGCTTGAAGATTGTAACTGACCTATGATAACCCCTCTCAGATATCGGGTTTTAAAAAATCTAATTAGCACCATTTATAAATCACCTTCTTAACTACCTTACCATATTAAATATTTTGAAACTAGAATGTGTAAGTACAAACTTAATTATTTCTGTATAATTGATATATTTAATAAATTGATTGAAATTTACAACTCTGCTAAAAATATATTAAATGTGAAATGTGATCATAAAACTTGACTATATCTTTTAAAAGAACTTCCCATTGGTAGATACTTGAGGTTCGAAATCTTCTTAATCTTTATTGAGCAGATTGGATTCAAACAAGTTTAAGACATGATTGGGTAGAGATGTTTTTTTTTTAAATTATTTATTTAATGTAATTTACAACTGTAAAAATAATACAATAGTAAATATGTAGTATGTTTCATATACACTTGAAAATCTTAGGAAGGAACCACCCATTGGTGGTACTTCAAACATTAATTTAAATTAGAAGGTCCCGTGGCCATCTT
>NW_027113572.1:228922-244725 GCF_000696795.3 Halyomorpha halys | reverse complement strand
TTGGGAAACATTTTTATTATAGACATTTTCCAAGGGTCAGGGAAATAGGTGGATCGGAGTACAGCATTATAGATATAGGTAAAGAATAGAATGGCTTTACGAGGGAGCTGTTTCAGAGGGTAGAGATGTTAAAACAGTAAATAGGTGAAGCATTTTACCCGCTGTAGAAAGTTTTGAAATCATATGTATATTTTTTTCTTCAATTCAGCTATTCTGAAAATAAATTTGTGATTGAAGGACAAAATCTATCACATGGTGTAATCATGTGATTACTGTTAATCTGTTACGGCCATGAGACTTATATTATACTTCTCTTTAATAACCGAGCTCTCTAAATACGATAATCACATTTATTTATTTTTAATGACTAATCATGTGGAAATATTTAGATAGATTCTTTTTAGAAAAGAGTTCGAACATCGAAAATACTGTAAAAAAAAAATGTTCCTGATTACTTTTTTACTAAATGGAAAATCTATTTCAAACTTTATTTTAGTATGTAATGTAAATTTAAATATATTAAGAAAAACATAGAACCACATTAATTTCCATACATAATTTATAATTTAAAAATGTTTATATTTTTCAAATTTCCTAAAACGTTTTAATTTAATGAGTCTATGTTATTAAAAATTTATTTAAACTAATATTATAAATAGTTTGATTCCCATTTATTATTATTTTTCTAAATGAACAAGCATAAAAAAGTTGTTCGCCGTACATACTAAAATTAATTATTTTTTTTTACAACAAAAGCCAAAAATATTCCTCAATCCATACCTTTATTTATGTCTATACTCTTTATTACCACCTCAAGAAACACTAAAATTCGATTTTTCAGAGTAACTAAAATTGAAAAATAGTTTTCGTTTTCCTTGAGAATAAATTTTTTAAGATCACAAAAATAGTGATAAAATACCACTCTATTGGATCGACTCTTCACATTTTTTTGATTTTCTTCAAAACGGCTCTAACGATTTTGATGAAATTCAGCAAGATAATGTACAATCAAATGTTCGTTAACACCAGGGCCCTGTTTCATAATGCAAGCTAAGAGTATTAGTTCATAGTGTTCAAATGTAAAAACTAGAGTGATAATAATACTAATACTTATTTTTTTCATGATAGGGATGAATATTAGTGATATTACAGGAATTAAAAAATACTGAAGTACGAGTTACTATTGTATAAGATAAATCTACAAGACTAATAGTATTAGTTTGTATTTTATTATGAAACAGGGCTCAGCAAGGACTTATCTTCAATGAGATAGTTTAACAGGGTTTAAATAACGAAATTTTAAAAAATCTTCATGAAAATTACCTTTAATTATGGTTAGTTGAAAAAAATAAACAGTTCTCCAATTATTGGTGGCAATAAACAATGAGAAATACAAAAGTTTTATAGAATTTTATGGATAAATAACGGGAAAAAAATCATTTCACCTATCACCTAAACAATACTTTATGTCCGTAGGATGATGGTAAGTGAAATTCGTGAGATTTATTGCACCGCACTAGCCTTTAATTTTATATTTTTTTTTGTCAAAATGTTTTTGGATAACCAATCTCATCAATTTACTTGTTTAAAAAAGTTTTACTCTTAATTTATTATTAAAAAAATAATAGCACTGGAAAAATGGTTTTATTTGAGCCAATTCGATTTATATAAAAGTTACTAATTGAAGTTTACTTAAAACTGAAATTTAAGAGTTTCATAGTTTCAGAACAATGGATAAACCTTTTATTAAGTAGTAATTCGAAAACAGTTTTAAGTGATCCAAAAATTATTTAATAATTTATGAAAAAAGATTTAATTATTTTTTTTTAAACAGGCAAAAAATCGTGATTCAACATTGACTGTCGTTTCCACATTATTGGCATCATAGCTGTCTTTACCACATAAATTTGATTTTTTATTAACTTATTTCTTTACCACGTCAATTTGATTTTTTATTAACTTATGCCTTTACCACGTAAATTTGATTTTTTATTAACTTATGTCTTTACCACGTAAATTTGATTTTTTATTAACTTATGCCTTTACCACGTAAATTTGATTTTTTGTTAACTTACAGTCTTTGGCACGGCAAGCACCCAGGTTCAGTTCGAACTTTAAAAGTCAATGACTTAAAAGGAACTTTTAACAACGAATAAAGCGATTTGTAGTGAAATATATGATTTCTGTTTTGGAAATGCATTAGCAATAAAGATAGAATGACCATATTGCGTGTGACTCGGCATGTAACAAATACTGAGAATCGTTTCTCTTTCCGTATTCTTGCCATCGCAGTGTAGTAAACCCGTTTGGCTAAAACAAGAATAGATTGGAAACGATATTTATTTCAATTTAAACCTTTAAAATTGTGTTAATTAGGAATATAATTTAATGCTCACATTAGTTTTATTTATTTGCAATAAATAAATAATTGAATATTCAATATTCCGTAAGGAGCAGTTTTTAAAACTTTTTGTTTTAACTAGAAGTAATTTTCCATTAAAAAAAGTAAATATAACACGTATAAAAGCTGAAAAATATGGACTTGATTGATGACAATTTTTGTCTCGGCTATAATAAAAAAATAAAACCCACATTATGTTAATATCCATAAAATTACCATAACAATATCCTGTTATTTCTAAAATTAAAATATTTTACTTTAAAGTTGTGATAATAATATTTAATAACTTAAATATTGTTTTTATAAACTTGATTATCATGTTTATAAAAAAAATATTGTTTCATTCCCCTACAATCTGACGTATCTCCACCAACATTTTTCTCGAAGCACATTTTAATATTATTTTTTCTAATATCCTAAAAAGATTTTTAGGAAGTTGATTTATATATACGAATTACTTAAATAAACTTATGAATGTTTTCATTCCTAATTATTTATTAACTATTTCAAGGAAATTTTCCAGGGAAGAATAATAGTGACGTACCCAGATCATCGATTTTTATTTTTAAATAATAAAATAAGGATAATAAAATTACTTAAGAAGGAGATGGTCAAGCTTCCAATAAGCTACTTTATAGTACGATAAAGTAGCTATAATATGAGTGCTAATATACATCTGTAGGTCTAATGGTTCTTCAGATATAGGTTTCCCAAAATAAATTGACTAACTACTAACATTTGTTTATAAAATGTTGCTTTTTAAAAGACTGTAGTAACTCGGGAACTATTAAACGTAAAAAGCTTTATTAGGACTCATATTTTCATAAATTTACACTAATTTAAATAATGTTATATTAAATTTTCTAGTGTTGTAGGTATAACATATACAGCTCTCAACGAAAAATTAATTGTTTTAAACGTTTTTTAATACCCGCCATTTTTTAATCCCCAAACTATACTTGGTGGAATCGTCAATTTTGATTAGTAATTATATATAAAGTTTCATTAAAATAATCCAACATTTTGGTGAAATAACTAACTTATTTTCTTCCGAGCTCTGGGACTATATTTTGAGTTATCCTAATCTAGACATATTTGTGATATTTTAAATGTACAGTATAATATAATTTTTAAAACATCTTATATTAATACAAGTAATAATAATTCATTTCACGTTTTGAATTAGAGTGCTTCAGATGAACTTGGCCGGACAGTAGCTCAAGTTGTTTTGTTCGAGCGTCCCGTCATTAGCGGCAGGTGGGGGACAGGTGCAGGGCCAGATTCGGATATTTAAGGATCCCAGTTATAAAGTGGGTACCTCAATACTCCCTTCAATCTAATCTGAGAAACATCTTTCTAATGCCTGAGCTCTACCAGACCTGATCGGGTAGGGATAACTGTAATAGTAATTCAGTGCTAGTAAAAAGTAGGGTAGGATCATCAACTAGTAATCTGAATAAAATTATCTGTACTCTTATAATTTATTTTCATTAAACAAGAAATCACAATTTATATATAATTATACTTTTTAATTAATAAAAAAATATAAATGATCAAAGAGAACACATTTCAACTATTTTAAAAAGAATATCAAAACTTATTTTTTCTTACTAAAACTATGGAATGCCTAATCATTTTAAATTAAAGGGATAAACAAATTTAAAAAGAAAAATTAATGCAGAATAAGAACTATATTATTATTTAATTTAATATAAAATTAATTCTTAAAGATTACTTATTGTTAAATTTAGAGGTGCTGATTACGAATTTTAACAATGTGACATCAAAAATTTCTCAGTCGATTGGACGACAATCCGTCATATAATTTCAAGTCAAACGAACAATCATAATTATCAAAATGTTGGGTAATCTACTCTTTCATTTATTATAGAATTAATATTAAAATTTATTCTCATAATGCATGGTTTCTAACTTATACGACAAAAAGAAACAAAGAAAATATTTTATTTTTGTGAATTTGCATAAATTAGTTAAGACAACAAATTTGAAATTCGTAATCACTGTTGTAAAAACCGTAATAAGCACAATTTTGAAAACTTCTTCAAATCTAGGGAAATCTTTCTAGTCTTCATTTGACTGGAATCCCTTAGACAAAGAGCGAATGTTCCTAAACGATACCCAGAAAAAAAAAAAATTATATAGAAAAAAAATGTAAAGAATTCATTCTATTTTAATTTAGGATATGTTAATGTATCTAAATATAATGCGTGATTTCTTTGTTGTGGGAAAATAATAACAAAATAGGTTCATTTTTTATTTTGTTTGTATTTTTTAAAAATATTTCGATCAAGATTGGAGGTTAGATAGACAAAATTGGTAATCCCAACCAATCATGACTATAAATGAGTGAACTTTTAGAATTTCTATTGAACTTTATCAGTTAACTGGTCTAGTTTTATTCTGGTGAAGCTTACACCAAAATTATAGGTTATGAATATCTTAGGAACTATGTTAATAATTTTAAATTTACATATTATTGTCTCTATAAGACAATATGCCCACTTCTGGATAATTATTACTAGAAGATTAATATGGAAGAATCTGGTGATGAGTTAATATTTTATTGAATGTTGATCTGTAACATCTATTTGATACGGAAAAATTTTAATTTTGAAATAAAATAGATAAGTTTAAGCAGTAAAATGTATATTTATCAAAGCAAGCTTTAACTTTAAAAAAAGTCGATATCTTAAGTTTTGATAGAAAACTCCTTGAATTTATTACCATCAAATTAACAACACAGGGTAATTTCATTTCGTTAAAATTTAAATGTACTTAATTACTAATTTATTTTATATGCATTAGAATTTGGAAAAAAAAAAATTAATATTAACGTTAAAAAGTAATTCTACACTCCCCCCTCCCTACATCGTCCACACCATTTTTCTCATAGTTCCTGTGGAATAGAGAAAACTTACAAATATTTTTAAGTCTTACTAAGAGGTATCAATTGTTATAGTGATTTTCCTGTTTCTGTAAACGACAGTTAATTAATAAATTGTTTAGTAATGAGGAGGGAGGACGAAATAACTTACTAACAATGAGGCAACTAGGAGGAGCTAAGATAGGCCGGAATGTGCTGATAGTCCACCAACTTTCTAAACATTTTAACTCCCGTCACGTCCCTGGCAAACAAAAACTATCAAGGCCACGATTCTGTTTGCTTTTTGGCTCTTGCAAATAAACAACTAACGTTCAAAATCATAATTGTTCTGTCTGTTTCGATCTATATCAATAAAGATAGCTTATTGTCCACCCGTTTATAATGCATTATAAGATGCACCTTAAAATTTACGTTTCTTTTTACTTACCTGTCTCTGCTAGGTAAGAAAATTTTAATTTAATTTTGTTTATTTTTTTTGTTTTTCATCTCATGAACAAGTTAATCTTTTTTTAAATAGAACTCACATATTATATTAATTTACTAATTTCATATATTTATCATAATATTTTTTCTGTCCCTTATTCTCTCTTAGTTATTTTTATATAAACTAAATAATAAAAAAAAAACACTTACACTACCAGGGAAAGACACGGCCATTTTGATAGCTCTAGAAATATCATGTAGTTGACAATCCATGTAGAATGAAACCCTAGTTATGAAGTAAGTTACCTATGAAAGATAAAAGCAATAAACAACTTTTTAAAAAACAAAACACGGACCACATGAAATTGTTCTAATCGCAGGTAGAAGTCCCTTTTAACCTGATTGAGAATAGGACACAAACCTGACCAACTCACGTCTCCACCAAAATGCCAAAATTGTAATATTACACCCACAGTCAACAAAATTTTCCAAGAATGCTCTTCCTGCAAGACTTATTTAAATAGATTGATATTTGAAACAAATATTCAGTTCAGTGACGGTAAAAGTAAAATAAAGTAAGCAGTATTTTATTTATTTTTTTAAAATTTTATTTATTTATTTATTTTTTTGTAGAACCAGTAATATGTTTTTAAAAAAACTTAATATTAATAATAAAGGCTTAGCGAACCCGGGGGTTCGTTAACGTAACTTCTTTCCTGTGACGTCCCTTCAAATCGAAATCTACTAAATCAGTTTTAATGCAATCATCCCATCTACGTTTTGGTCTACCCTTCGGAAATTTACCCGTCAGTCCAGTACTACTATGCCCTTCAACCTTATACGCTCATCTTATAGACCGCAATGATAGGACCTTAATTATATTTACCGGGTGCAGTCCCCTCAATTTAGTGTTGTGTAGCCTTCTAAATTCTCCCGCTAATTCATCCTTTTGCGGTCCGAATATTTTACATAATACTTTATTTTCAAAAACATTAAGACGCAGTTCTTCCCTTAGTGTAAGGGAATTTATTAATTGGTGTGTAAGAGGACTTATTAATATATTTATTAATATAAAAGTTTCGCGTTTATAAAGAACAGCAGGAAGGATAATAGTTTTGTAAACTTAAACTGATTTTTTATTTCCTCATCAATTTCGTTTTTTATAGTTACCATGGAACCTAAATACTTAAATCTATCGACCTGTTCAAATGCATTTCACATTTCCTCCTACAGCAATATCACTGAATTGCTCCTGTTCCTACTGCTATCCATTTATTTTTAAATCAAATTTAAGTGTTTAATTTAAACACTTATTTTTCCAATTTAATAATTTTACAATCTTAAGACTGTTATTAACAATTAAAAGTCCTTTATTGAAAATCATATACTCCATAAAAAATAAAAAAATAAAAATGAAACAGGGGCGTTAATGACCCTTTGGTTTTATCCCTAAAGCCCCCAAAATAACAACTAAATACTTATTTTAGTAATTCTTTAACAAAAACGTTTATATTTGATGTTAGGGAACATTTTTAAATTAATACATTGTAGGAAAAAGCTCTTCATGTCTATATAGACATGCTAAAACATCATAAAAAAAGTGTTTCCTTTCTCTGGACTCCGGGGCACTCAGGAATAGCTGGAAATGAGGCAGCGGATAAAGCGGCCAAATTTACGAGCCGAAAGACATAAAGGCATTTTTAAGGAACAGAATCCGAAAAAGTTGGGATTCAATGTGGGCCGCCTCACCAATAAATTGAGAAATGTAAAAAAAAATACACAAAAGTGGACAAGTGCCATAAGGGGAAACAGAAGAGAAGAAGTGGTTGTTGCAAGAGTAAAAATAGGACATTCCAAATTAACTCACCTTCACTTAATCACAAAAGAGGACCAGCCTATATGCCAAACCTGTCATTCCCCATTATCAATAAAGCATATAATTGAAGAATGCCCATCATTTCGTCAAGCCTTCGAAAATAATAAAATTCCACGAACAAGAGAATTGGCCCTTAAAGACTCAGAAGAATCCATAGACAAAATAATAAAATTTCTCAAAGAAACACAACTTTATACTAAAATATAATCCACCAATACCGACCAGTGTAAAAAGGAAATAGTCTACATTCAACTATCAAATGTCAAAGTCAAGAAGATAGATGAAGTAAAAAGGGTGTAATAACCTAGATGTTGGTCGCCCTGAATAAAAATCTAATCTAATCTAAGCTCGAAATCATGTAACAATAAATCCGAACATTTTCACAAAAATTAAACTCTCATCATATTGTGGTGATATTTATTTTATTTTTTAAATGGTAAAACCGTTTTGGACCGAATTTCACATTTCTGATATGAACTCTTTTTGCCCTTTATCATAGAAATAAAAAGCAAAGCAAACAATGTAACAATGTCAATGAATTCGGATGGATTAAAACCATCTTATATGAGATTTGCTCAATAATTCAGTTATTAGAAACAAATATGTAAATTTGTAATTGTAAAGTTTTATAAAAAAAAAAAAAACAATGAAAAGAAAGTTAGTCACTAAAATAAAAGTTTATAACTCTATAAAATTTTTTATTAGATAGACTTCCTTTTTTGAAAGACAATGGACTTAAAACAAAGACTCCGTATCATTGTCCGTTCAAGTATTGAGTCCTCATTCGAAAATTATGTATTTCTCTTATTAATTATAAGTCAGTTGATGATTACATCTTAATCGGCCTCCATTGAATATAATTATAAAACCTCGTCATTAGGCTAATTTTGATTGGAAGAAATCCAGGCAAAGCTGGAAATTGTTTTCATACAAGGAAATGCCAAGTTTGTACAGATTTCTATGAAGTGCATTGACTGATCTGATGAATTGTTGCATGATCTGCCTGAGCATTTGAGACCAATGTTAATGAACTTGAAAGCACTAAAATACTTTTTAAAATTAAAAAAAAATTATCTTTTTGAAATTTTTTTAATGGGATTTGTGATTTATAGCAGGTTTTGTTTGTATTGTGTTAAATTTCTTTGATGTGCTTAAACATGAATAATCCTAATTGAATTTACCATCTTAGATTTCATTCCTACTTATGCTGGTTTCTACCAAATTAAATTTTAATTTTGTTACCATTACTTTCTTTCATATACCTATTAATATCTCGATAATGAATCGAAAAGGTTTATAAGGATTATCCTTCAGAAACACTAGTCTCTTATGGAATCATCATGACTTTTTTTTTTGTGAAACACACTTTGACCGAATGTCGACCATATACTCTCTCAAATCTTTATATGGTTCACCAACGGATCTACATTCCATCTTGCAGGATAACAAACAAACTTTGGATAAACAAGCATTTTCAGTTTCATCATCATTTCAAACTCTAGCATAAAATTTAATCTAATTTCATCACAGATTCCCATGTTGCTGTAGTTTCACATTTCAATTAATTCAATTCACATTTGTTAATTAATTTTAAAAATTCACATTTCAATCTATAATTAAGGCAATAATGACTTATAAGTGGCCTTAAGATTATTGAAAAAAAAATCTTTCTAAGAGCAATAGTTTCCAAGACCATGAAATTTAACAAAATCAATTTAGTGAATGTTGATTTTTCATCATTTAATTATCTACATTTAATATATTGATTTTTTAAAATATAAAGCGGTTAGTTTTTGAGTTATAAAAAAGGTAAAATTATAATGTTTTTTTTTTTTTAATTACAATCCACTGAAATTGGTGGAAAATTAATTTCTTCTTATCAGAAGCATAATAAATAAATTAAAACGATTTATAGCTTTAACTTGGATTTGTTCCAAGAAGGGGCCTTATTTGTTCTAATTTTACTGGCCTACATCTGATGTGTTGCAAATGTATTATAAATAATCTTAATTATTTAATTTTTGTCAAAGAGTTCAAATTCTGTATTGTTATTTTCTTTTCAAGGAATAATGCTCATTATTTTTCACTTCTTCATTTAAATACTGAACAACGTCTCGGGCATTTATCATCGGGTCAAATCTTAAATTATCCTATTTTCCTTATCTTGCTTTTACGGGATTCTTTTTGATTTAAAAAAAGTCATTTATTCTTCCTATATTAAATTTTTAACTATTTATCTCTCTTTGTAATTGGACATAGAGAGACTATGTAGACTTATGGTTACACTATGATAAAAATAAACAAGTAATATGGAAGTTGAAAAAAAAATAAATAAATAAAACTAGGGCGTTACCAATCCACTTGCAAATTAAACTAATATTCAATAGAACTACTTGTAGTCCAAATATTATAACTGTAATTTACATGTATTCTGTAGTTTGAATTATATTATTTTCTTTAATATAGTGTAATATATATACTTTTCAACGCTCCGTCTAGTTCGAAGTTTTTCTAACTTTGCAGAATTTAAATTTTCAATTCGCTGAGAGAGTAAAATAAAAAATTACATGGTGGTCACTTAAATATTTTTACATAATAGAGAAAAAATAAAATAAAAAAGTTAAAACCAATTTTTTTTACAAATATTTTAATCAGATAAAATCAGAATAGAATTAACCAATATCCCCAAATTATAGGTAATGTACATCTTTCTACATATAAGATATGACTTAAGTAGATTTTTAAAAATCAATCCCGAAGCTACTATCACTGATATTCCTCTAATATCTTTAAGGCAGGGAAGAAAGGACTCTATCCAGTGAGATTGTAGGGACAACAATCCAATTTCACTCCCCCGCCCCCACAATATAGGGTGGGCCGCGTCGAACAAACACTGGCGCCAGGTAAAGCCCTCAACATCCTCAACGTCTTGCTTCTTCATCCCATCTACTTCTGTACTACCTGCCAGGATATTGTGGCACAGGGTGTGCCTCCTAAAGATAATGACAAGCGTTCTGTCATCCAAATTTTGTATAAATAAATAATAAGAATTATATATATGATCCGTAATATATGCCAAAATTAAAATTGATTAAAATCATATGGTGTCTCTAAAGAGCATTGCTTCGTTTTTTAATACTGGTATACACTGGAACGAGAAATAAACCTCCTACTGTTCTTTAAACCTTGCCTCTTAAACTAATGGAAGAGTAGCTACTTAGCTGTAAAAAGTAAAAAGGGCCGAAATTGGATCAGTCAACCGGAGAATTCAGAAGGCTACACAACTCTGAATTGAGGGAACTGCATCCAGTAAGGAAAATTCAGGTTATAGCATTACGGGTAATAATATGGGCGTGTATGGTTGCAGGGCCAAGTACCGAACAGATCCTTAAAATGTTAATAAACATTAAACCGTCATGACGGATAAAGGTCTGAAAGTGTAGACCGAAGCGTAGGTGGGAGGATTGCATCCAGATTGATCCAGTAGATTTGGATCTGGATGGGCATAATTGAATAGATGTGTGAAGGCGGGTGATATCGGTATCGAACTTTCGGGTTTACTAAGCCTTTATTATTATCATTAAAAATTAAAGTGGTCACTCTGATCTTTCGATGTTTCCACCATTTTTATTTATTTATTTTTTGCGTGGACTACTGATGCTCAAAACTAGTCATTTCAGAGATCAGATCGGAAAGAATTATTTGTTGTAAGAAGTTAGTTCGTGGTCCAACATCCACTTATTCAATGCAAAATGGCTCAATAAAAGAGATGAGACAAGTGCTTTCTAATTATAATTAGTATTTTAGTATTTAGTAGCTTAAAAATTGTATTTAATACTTTTATATCTAAACGAACTATACTTATATCATTCTATATCAAATATAATAAAAAAACATATATCAAAACGTATTTAAAATATTTAATTTAATCTACTGGCAAAGGAGTATATCCGTATAAAGTTTTTAAACCATAATTTTTTTTTGGATAAAAATTAAGGGAGCAGTATATAGTTGTAAAAATCAAATCTTATTTTAAATGTTAAGAGAAAAAACAATGATCGGTTGTTTGAAAGTGAAATTACAACAAAATATATAAAAATAAAATAAATTTTAAAAATACCACTGAAGTTAATTTGAAATTATTTTGAGTGAAAGTACCACTATTAACTACAATAAAAAAAATCATCGAAATAAAGAAAATGCTGCTGCAGAAAAGCGAAATAATGCAGACAAGGGAAAGTAGATATTGGAACAACATGCCAGGCTAAGCAATTCATTTGGTGCTGTTTTTTATGTTCCTTAAAAAATAAACTTATTGCCCTTGCTGCCACTAATGCGTGTGACATATCACTTGCTGACCTTGATGATTTTTGGAAGTACTATCAACTAGAAAGAAATGATTTTTTCAATTTAAATCTAATAATAATAATAATAATAATAATAATAATAATAATAATAATAATTAAGTTTCATAAAAATTAATTTTTTTTAGAAAAGAAATAATGATTTATTTATCTCCATGATTCGCTTCCTTGTCCTACTTTTGAGCCACAGAAAGGAGATGTCTGTTTTCGTTTGTGATGTTCCAGCTTAGCGTTGGTGCTACAATTGTAATAATATGATGATAGGAACTAAGCGACACTAATTAGCATGTTAGAGCTGCTAAAACGTAATTAATTAAGGAAAGGAAGCCATTGTTAGCGGAATTCTTATGGTCCGATAACTTCTCACTTTCATGTGATTAATGTGGGCCCTTTGCATGGATCCTAATAGCTAAATCGCATTGCCTAACTTCCTGAAAGTTTACACCTATTAAATAATTGTTTAATTAAAAGTTGTGTAATTCCTAAATGAATATTAATTGTCGTGAGGGTATAGTAAGTTAGGGATATATGGACCAGGTTTATTAAAAATAAATTCTGCCTTAGAGCTATTTTTGAGTTCTTAGTTTCACTATTCTAATTTTTCTTTCATATCTTTATTGGAATCTACAACTGCACATTTATATATATGCATAGAGTAAATTTGATTTTGGTTTATAATGGAGTGATACAGGCGTGTAGAGAAACTACCCATTGGTAGATATAAAAATTGATTGGTTTATTTAGTGATTTGATGGAATATAAGACAGAAACTTATGTTTAAAATTGTAGTATCCCGTTGTTAAAAATATATAAGATTTTATGGAAGGGGAGGGGGGTCTAATTGCTGAGGGGGAAAGGTGTGTTCGATTTCCACCTGTGTCAGTCACTATATAACCCCTATTGTTGTCAATGAAGGATTTGAGCCGTAAAAAAAAAGATATTGGATGAGGAAATTTGTATCCTACACTAATGGTGCTAATTCAAATACTTTATAATTAGTTCTTCTATTTAGGTGATCTATCAGTTTCGGATTTAACCTATTTATAAGAACTAATTTATACCTAAATTATTTATTTTATTCAAAGTCTCCATTTGAAATAATATTTTGTGTTTAACAGTGTCTGTGTAGTAGAGTTTTGTTTTTATCTGAAACATTATTACACTTTAAAACATGAATGTAGTGACTGAGTATTGATTTTATTTGACAGTTTTGAGTTAATCTATGTGATATTATATGGTATTGAGGCATACCACTTGTAGGAGTTAATGATCATAAAAACTAGGTCTAAATCTACGACTACTTGCAACATTTACAGGTTGTTCAAATGGCTATAATGCTGCCTGTTGCCACCGCACCGGTGAGGGCGCTGGTTGTAACGTTTGGAATAGTGGGTTGGGCTGATATTTCAACGATCCAGGAATTTAATATGCCTCCTCCTGATGGCATGGAAGTGGAAGACCGATGGAAGTCCGAGACCGTTGGGACATCCAATAACTTGTGAAGAGTTGGGGGTTTCTCCTTCTTCCATACTGTAGTCCGTACAATCTTCCGCAGTATGGAATTTTGGAACTTTGAAGGTGGCACTGTGTACCGTGATTGAGGTTAATGAACAAGGGAGCACAGTATAGCAGCGCTGGACGGAGTATGCTCTTGTTTATTTGAAGTTTTAACGGGAGGGAAAGGGCCGATGATGTCAGGAGATGGTGTTGGCGGTAGGGTTTCCTTCTGATAGTTTTTGATATAGATGGGTACAAAACTTTAGATGTCGATCCAGTTTTATACCCAAATAGATTATGGTATTGGATGGGGACATTATAGAGTTTGCCACTTCGAGCTTTTTCGGAGGTTTTGCTCTCTTTTTTGCTTGGTGTGCAAACACTACGCAGTCCGTTTTCGCTGGGTTTACGGAGATATTGAGATAATTCAGCCGTTAAATTATCTCTTCACAGACTTTTACCGCTTGTTTTAGTGCATGCGTGGGGTTAACGCTGATGCTGTGGATGGCGGTCATCGTTTTATAATTGTTGCCTATTACAACTGCAGTATAAATCGAGAACAACACTGGCAAAAGTACGGCCCCTTGTGGCACGCCACACGTCAGTGGAACGGTGCTAGAGTGCATCTCTTGAATTTGAACTGAGAGAGTTCTGTTCTTGAGCGTAAATTATTTAATAGTGGCATACAGATCAATAATACAAATCTGTTTTTCTCTCAATGGGATTAAAACTTTATATATTAAAATTCATTTAATGAAAAATGAATTACCATTAATATATCAATGCATTTTGTTTTAAGCATTTTAAATAAAATGCTCAAGCATGCTTGATTTGATTGAATTTCAAATGCTTGAACGGGTATGAACAACTGATGGCTTAAAAGAGAACAATCAAAGAGCTAAAAAGAGACTGTCTTCATTCATCGTTCATAAAAAATGAGTAATTTATACATAAGGAACGAAACCATTACTATAAATATATTTATTGTAAGGAATGAATAATCAAATTCATTAATAAGCTTTGAAGGAATAAAAATATATCTATTTTACACAATCTACATTTCATTTTCTAAGGTCAATGTTCTGTTGTAACAATTAAAGTCGATAACTGTGTCAAAATTTGTGTTTTCTCGAAAAATAGTGATTATAAATGAGTTATCAATTTTTAACAAATAAATTATTTATAAATCGGTTATTATTTACTTATTAGAGCTGAAATGGTTTAAGGTAACCTGATAGTACAAGAGCCGGGAAATCAAAAAGGCAGTTATCTCACCCCAATATTTGATTACTTTAATGAAAACTATGTATAACTACTAGTCAAAATTGACGAGTCTGCCAAGTATAGGTAGGGGTAATAAAAAATGGCGGCTGTTTCAAAACCTTAAAAAAACATTAATTTTTCATTCGGAGCTCTATATCTTAAAAACTACCAACAACACTAGAACACATTATTTATACATGTATACATTATTTAAAGAAAAGTAAATTTGCTGAAATATGAGCCCTAAAAGAGCTATTTACGTCCAATAGTTCTGGAGATATCGCTTTTTAAAAAGTAAAATGTCTTAAAAATCTTCTGAAAGATTAGTAGTTAGCTAATTTATTTTTGAGAAATCTATATCTCTGGAACTATGAGACGTACAGATGTCTATTAGCACTCAAATTAAAGCTAGTTTAATGGACTATAAATAAGTTTATGACCTTACCGTAGGGATAGTAGTTTTCATAATATTTTCTAAAATAAATTGATCTATAGTTGTTCCGACAATAAGTTTGATTTATGAAAAACTTCATTTCAGAAACCATTGGACGTACAGATCATTTCCAGCGCTCAAATTAAAGCTAAAGTTAAATTTACTACAAAATAGTTAATTATGTTTATCTTTGTAGGAGTAGTAGTTTTTATCATATTTGACAAAATAAACTCACAAAATGTTAATTTATAGTTGTTCGTATAAAATGTTGGATTTTCGAAAAAATATATCTCTAGATTCATAAGACGCACATGTGTCTGCCAACACTCAAAATGAAGGAAATTTAATTTACTATTAAGTAGTTTATGACACTTATTTTCGTAAGGGTAGTAGTTTTTATGATATTGACATATGAATATAAATTTGGCAAATGAAAATTTGTCCGAACAACTATAAATCAATTTATTTTAGCAAATTGCATGTAACTTATTACTTCGACGAAGATAAACATCATAAAATACTTTATAGCTCATTAAACTAGCTTTAATTTGAGTGCTAATTTACATCTGTGCGTCAAATGGTTTTTGAGGTATAGATTTCTTAAAAAAGTAAATATTTAACAAAAAATTAATAAATATAAA
>NW_027113572.1:214958-228732 GCF_000696795.3 Halyomorpha halys | reverse complement strand
TATATATATAAATTGAAATATTGCATTTTAATTAGCTGAAAACGCAAAATATACAACGTTTAATGTATAAATAAAGGACCTCAACCTACTTTTAATTAAATTTCAATGGAAGTTTTCAGCTATTATTTCTGCTGGACATATTTGAAGAATTATAATTTTATTGGAATATAAAAGCCTGGTATAATTTTAATTAATTACACAAGAGCACACTGATAAATAATAATAAAAAAAAATTAATTAAAGCTCTGACAGGTCTCGTTCAGAATCAGATTTGATACTAGTATTGTATTGCTAATGTAAAATAAGATATAAAAGATGAAATTCGAGGGGAATTATGTCATTATAAATTAATCCTCGATATAATTGTACTAGAATTATATAATGGAGATAAAGATACCATATTAATTACACGAATGATGTTTTAGAACCATTGAGAACATTTGATATATTCCCAACTTGGGAAATATTAAGGTACAAATACCTTTGTAACCCTTAGACCACAAGGAAGGAAACTTGTGACTTATTCAAAGTTGAAACAGGGCGGCTTGTTGCCAAACCAGAAGCAGTCAAGGTGCTAAACCAATGACCATAATACAATCAATAGTCTCAATTCTCCCCCTTTTGTGAGAGCTAGCCCAATATCTCCTGGACCAGAAGTAATCGCTGAAAGGTTGGCTTACCGCTAAAAGTTTAATCTTTTTATAAGAGTTCTTTATTAATATATCACTGAATAAAACTTTTTTTCCGTTATTATTAATGAAATTTGTTAATGATTTATAAATACATTATTTATTATTATTTTTTGTTTGAGAGTCGGTAACTTCAATTAAAACATAAATATCCTGATAATATCCATTAATCCTGATATCTCAACTTAGATTCTTACTCTCCGATATTTCGGCCCCCAGGTCATTATCAAGGATACACCCAAAATATTCGTATTATTTACTTCCGATTCACTTAGCACATAAAACTAAAAATAGGGGACACATCTCCACTGGATTACTGAGGAGGATCCACCCAGATGCCTGATGTGTGATGGAAGACTGGCAATAATCCAAGTGTTTTATTATACTACTACAATAATATTATTGTATTATACTGGCTACAGATTTCTAACCTATGACGCCCCCAAACCTAAATCTAATAATTCTTGATGAAATCCTCCCACCTACGACTCGGTCTAGCTCGGATCAGTGTTTATTAACATATTGTGGATCCTTTCGTTACTAAATCCCACAACCTTACATGCCATCTTATTCGCCGCAATGCTATATCTTTAATTATATCCACTGGGCACAGCTCCATCAAGTATGAAACAAAATTTAAAATTTTTTTTTTCGTTATTCATAATTGTATGAGTCTTTATTGCACTTATTAATAGGTTTTAGGAATTCCTGAAGCCAAATGGATTGTTAAACAAAAACATATTCAGTACTTTTGATTTCTGATGTCCCCTAGTTTCTTTAATTTTCCCATTTGCCTCAGACGAAAATTTAAGGGTTAAGGGGTTAACTCAGAATCATAAAGAACATTGGAGCTTAAAAATATTTTGTATTGACACCCAAGATCTTAATAAATGGGATTTGAGGAATTCAAAATATGATCATCGATTAATTTTGCATTTCTTTTTTTTTTTTTTTTTATGAAATATTTATATTTTTTTCATAATTGATGAAAATGAGTAAATAAACATTTAGTTAATAAATATCATTTATAAAGAAGAATCCTTTGAAAAATATTTAATTGAAATTTAGTTTTTTTTCATATCAATATTATAATAATAAGGAAACAGTATGAAAATAGTGGATATTTATAAAGTATAGCTTTAATCTCTATTATTTTCACAAATATTAGGGTCAGATTAAACTAAGAAAAGTATATTTATAAAAAGAATATTTCATCCTTGCTGATCGTAGTTTATCACAAAAAAAAAAAAAAATACCAAAAACACATATTTGTCAACATTTTTCATTTATTTATTCAGGATTTCCTTTTTAGTAATAAAGGGACATTAATTTAAATTATGTGGTTGTAAAATATTTTTAAGCTATATGTATATAAATGATAAAATTTCACAATGGAATTTGATAAAATTGAAAAATATGAGAGTACAATAGTACTTGAGTATGGGTTAAATACCGAAATGTTGTACAAGTACAAAATATAGAATAGTGATATATTCTAATTGGAAGTTTTCCTCAGTTCAGCATTTTAAAAAACTATTTATTTATATTTAATTCCTGAAAAATATTTGGTAGAAATAAACAATTTTTTTTATATGTTTTCTTACAAAAGTATTAAGTGGAATTCGATAAAAATCATGACTATCATAAATAAAAATGGAACATCAGAATTTATAAAATTTTAATAGAAAAGATTATGGGAAGTGTAATATAAAGTTTTTTGTGTGACATTGACATGTTTCTAGAGAAAAATTCTGTAGAGTTTTTGAAATTCTAATCGTTTAAATATAAAACAGAAAAATAATATCAGAATGAATAATGATTTCAGAAAGTTCCTAGGTGACATTTGTTCTTATATTATTTGAAACTAGTTATTTAATTTTTGTATTTCCAAATGTCTAAAGAAGTCAATTTTATTCAAGGTTTATCTATTTCGGATAGTTTACTTTTTCCCTTATCCTAGGTTTTGTACTACAAAATCCCTTTTCTAACATTTTTTTTTTCCTAAATTTCTTCAGAGGCTATAAAACGCTTTTGATAGCCGGGTTATAAAATGTTGTAATATAGTATGTTAGCCTTGTCACAGCTATTTTTAGATTAAACGAGATTTTCAATAAAGATACTAAAGAAACAAAAACCTATTGAATTTCTTATTGGGGATTGAAAATTCCGAAGAAGCAACTATAAAAATTATTATTATTTTAGTCATTTCATAAAAACGCAAAATTAAAATATGGATAGTGTCATTCGATCAAGGACATTATTAAGCTGAATAATATAAAAAATGTTTCTGTTTAAATAATTCTATGAATACTAATTCGTTTTTCTTACGAACGATGAACAGTATCTTTCACTAAGTATGAATTATAGAATAAATACCAATTATTTTTGATTTACTGAAATCAATTTATCGCAAAATGTGAAAAATGCATTCCTCATATTTCTTTTGGCAATAATTTTTATTCAGCGCTAAATCTCAGTTTCGTGTTTTTTCTCTTAGTATTTTATTTTAAAATTTTATTTACAGACCAAGAATAATGTATAAAATAATTTTTTCTTCATTGCATTTTAGCCATTGTATTGATTGATTCATAACGTCTAGGAGAACACAAAGAATACATTAAATGTTATGTATATTTAACATACGTTCTAAGAGCGGGATGGCTCAGTGATTATGGTAGTGTGTTACTTATTTCAAGGAACCGGGTTGGAATCCAGCTGTGGCAGATTATTATTTATTCTGTTACAGTAGCCTTGAGTCATCCCTGTGGATTTGGAGAGGCTTTTTGGGGCTCAATAAGCCTCTATAAAATGGGTTCCCTTAATTGGGAAAATTTCTTACGGTTGAGCGTGATCATGAACATATCACCCATTGTATAACCCTGGGTAACGGTACAAATTTTCATTTTCATTTATGTACGTTTAATAATAGAGAATAAAATCTTATTTTATTTTTATTAAATAATTAAACTTTAATTTAACTAAAGAATTAAAATAATATAAATAAAGAATACTTCATCAATATTAGAGAAAAATTTATTATTTTGTTTACAAAATTTAAAATAAATTTTCTTAATTTATTTCTAGGAGAAAAATGGCTTCAATAAATAAATTGCTTGGAATAAACACAACTTTAAATAAACTTAAATCGATTTTAATAATAATGATACTATAAAATGAATATTACTAAAAAAACAAACAACCAAAAAAATGTTATTTATTATTAACCAATATTAGCTTATTAAAAATAAATTATTTCATTACATTACAGTAAGAATAAAACCAGTAAAAATTATTATTGCATTTCTATCTTCCATTATAGTTGTTAAAGATTTTTTATCATGGCTCTAAAGAAAAAATACTAAAGATCGATTAATATTAGTAAAGCAATAATATTGCACATAAATACCATAAATTTCTAAACAAATCTTGAATTAAAGCAACAAAAGTAAAATAAATAACATTTGTGCTTCAATGGACTATTGCATCCTTCAGAAATTAGTAACTTGAAAAAAATATATCCACTAACAAAACAGTATTCCTGCAATGGCGATAGACAAAAGACAACGACGACCTTCGGGAAAACTATCTTAAGATGACAATGTCTTCTCTTTTTAGCGTTAATGACACTTAATAGCTTTTGTGATAATGAAATGTCTTGTTTTGAAAGGCTTCTACATAAATGTTTTCTAAAATATTTCTTTCCAAGATTATTTTATCTATAACACCGGTCAACAGGAATTTAGTGTAAGGGTTAAAGATGTCAACTTTTGTTTTGTTATAGGTAACTTCTAAAAGAAAAAAATTTAAAACAAGTTTAGGTTTCAAGAGAAATTAATGCATTTTTGTTTTTAATTGTCAGTGAAAACCTCTAGAACTGAGCGCTTGACAGACTAGTTAAAACTTTTTTGTTTAAACTAGATAATTTGTTTTATAATTTAAATCCCAAATAATCTGTATGTTTATTAGTTTCCACGATACTACCAATCGTTCTCTACATACATCTGTTCATTGACGCCCCTCCAAATCCAAATCTACTAAATAAATTTTAACGCAATCCTCCCATCTACATTTCGGTCCACCCGTTGGTTCAGTGTTTATTAATTAATATTTTAGGGATCTACTCGTGACTAAGCCCTACAACCTTACTCTCCCATCTTATTCGTCGCAGCGCTACAACCTGTATTATATTTACCGGGTGCAGTACCCTCAATTCAACGTTGCGTAGTCTGAATTCTCCAGTTAGCTCAACCTTTTTCGGTCCGAATTTTCTCAAGCAATACTTTATTTTCAAAAACCTTAAGGCGCTATTCTTCCCCTAGTGTAAGAGGCAAGTTTTGCGTCCATAAAAACAGTGGAAAGGATAATAGGTTTTTAAATTTCAGTTGTTTGAATAGTAGTCGTGAGCGAAGGAATTTTGAAATTGAAAAATATCAAGTGTTTTCTACCTTTAACCTCACTTATATTATTTTTTACTCAACAATTTTGTTTTATCTAGTTACCGCAGAACCTAAATATTTGAAACTATCTAATGTATTTCCTCCTACATCTATATCACCGAAATTGCTCCCGTTTGCAATGCCAAATATATATTATGTTTTATACGTATTTATTTCGAGACGTAGTTCCTTACTGGAGTTTATCGACGTAGTTATATTTAGTTTTCTAGTTTCCTTGTCCTCATCTAATAATACCAAATCAACAGTATACTCAAGCACCGGTATTTTATCACTTAAAGTTAAACCCTTTTCGTTTTTCATCACATTTCTAATAATGTATCCTAGTGCTAGATTAAATAAGATCGTCTTGGGATAACTGTAAACAATAATTAATACAAAAAAATATATTAAAAAAAATTTACTAAATATTCTTTTCACCAGTTTATGAAATAAGCCTTTAAAAAAAAATCATAAAAAAAGTCAGTTACCATGTTAAATGAAATTTATAGTCAAGAGAAACGAGGTGATCCTAATTTCAGTTATCGATAAATGAGAGTAAAAATTTAAAAAGTTTTGTTAGTTAAAACAAAATATTTTGCATTTTAAAACTTTTAATTTGTAATGTGTTTAAGCTAAAAATATGACGCATAAAGTCTGAGAAGACAGTGTTATATTCCCGATTATTCGCAAGAATATTGAATATAATGATGCAGGCGGTATATGCAAAAAGAAGATCTGTGCGCAGAGCATTAACTGTGCAAGGTCAGGAAGATATAAATAGCATCGCGAATTCGTTGGCAATTAGCATGTCCTTTGCGACTTTTCCTCGACCGCGGCTACTCCCCGCGAGCTGACGTCTTCTTCAAGGGCTACATCCTTCACCTTTCCAAAGGTCGCTCCCATCATGTCCGTACCAAACTACACGCTTGCTGTGACTGGCCGAACACGGATAGGTGTGCGATCACTTTGAACTAGTCCTTGCAAGGCAGCGCAAATTGAATTCGTGTTCAGTCCTGTCGGTTTTCGATTCGTATGATGTAATCCCATATCGGCAAATAAATTGAATATGTTTACAAAACCTTTAAATAAATTCATAAGATTGTAATGGCTGCGTGAGGTCAAGAGGTTGGAGGACACTCGCATGATAGAAGGTTATATATTCTAGGTCAGGAGAGAAAGCATTATTCTTTACCATTATGGATACGAACTATTGCGTGACCGGGAAAGAATTATTATTCCATTAGTAAAAAAGAGTAATTATGTAAATAAAAACAAATTAGTCGAAAATTCTTGTTTTACCGGATAAACATTAATGTGTATCTGATGATATAGATGAAATATTTCAGTATTAATCATAAAAATAATTATACACAACAAACCTAAATTTTGCTAAACAAGCAAGTTCTTATTTCAGCTAATTATTAGGTACTAATTTTAGCTATTACAAGGTACTATTTTCTATAAAACTCTAGGACTACAAAGTTTAGAACCATGAGGAACGAAAAAAATTAATTCATATAATTGGAACAGTTAAATGCTAAGTATTATGTTAACATACATTCAGTAAATCAGAACCAAACTTGTTTGTTTCTTCCATCCACAAAATCATATTATTAATTATTTATTAATCCAAAACCTGTCTTCTTAATCTTAAATATTTATTAATCTCAAATCTATCTTGGTAATCCTAATTATTTATAACTCTAAAATATGTCATGTTAATGCTAATTATTTATAAATCCAAAATATATATTGTTAATCCTAATTATTAATTAATTAAAAATATGTCTTGTTAATATTAATTATTTATTAATCCAAAATTAGTTTCATAAATCTTAAATATTTGTTAAACCAAAATCTGTTATGTCAATCCTAATCATTTATTAATAAAAAATCTCACCTAAAAAAAACCCACTTTTCACTTTTTTCTTGTCAGGATTCTGTGTGTCTAATCTTAATTATTTGTTGGTCCAATATCTATCTATCCAAAATCTGTCTGGTTAATTAAAGAAAGTAACCATTTCAGTAAAAAAAAAAATAATATAACATATAATGGCAAATTATTGATTACACATTAATAATCAGTACTTTTTCTATACTTTTGGAACATTTTACGGACTTTATGGAAACTTCTTAGCACTATCATCCAGATAAACTACGCTGTGGACATTGCGCAAGGTGATGTCGTTGAGCCGGTGTTATGCAAATCTTGTTACTATCGATTCAGAATAGTCATTCTAAACAAATTTTCTACCAAAGGTACCGATATTGCGTAAAGATAAACGGCACTTTTCCACTTCGGAAAATTTTCGTTTTAGATGAGAGTCTAAATGCCCAAGAGACCGGAAAATTCTCTTTCGAAATAGATAATGAACTTAGAGCAATAGTATATTCTAACTTCATGACTTCAGCTAACTTTTAATATAAAGAATTTTAATAATTTTACTTTATCGATTATTCTCTCTAGTGGCTTTGAATATGACATTTCACTATCCTATACTTTTTAAAAACTCAATTATTAAATAATTAAGATTATGCAAACAGAAGAATGAATGGAAAAATGCGAAAAGTGGGTTTTTTAGTTCAACAAACAAACGACTAAAAATGTTTTGTTTTTTTTATCTAATGTGTTTGTAGCCCAAGTCTTACATCAATTTTTTTTTTTAAAATCAAAACAAAAATTCATCGTATTTAAATTCAATTAATAATTAATTACATGACTAGCTAAATTTTCTCTACGCTTTTAGTGGTGAAATTGGAAATTTGGAAGCTGCTGTTTCCCAACCAATTTTAGGGAGTACAAAATAGAACCCTAAAAATGTATTCCTTTTTTTAAAAAATTATATGACCATTTGCCCCGACTCGAAGCTTGCTACTTTTATGTAGTTTGAACTCCTCAACAACAAATACTGTACTGTACCAATTATCCGCCTGATGTCTATTTTTCTTCCGGGAAGGACCCTCTCTAGATTTACAGATGACTTGTGTAAGAAGAATCACGTTTTCCGATGTGCCCTGGAGCTAGCGAAGTTGAAATGCAAATATTGAGGCGTGAAATTCAAATACTTTTTCAGTCGGATCTCGGATGACTGATAAAGTGCCATAGAAATTCTCTTTACCGTTACTTATGAATGTGTAGCGTCCAATCTGTCTGGATAAGGTTTTTATGAATTTTGTATTTGTTTTTCTGTATAAACTCCCATATCATTCATAAATGTAAATCAGATTTGTATTTAAAACCCCCAAAATATTATATAGGATGTTACTGTTAAAATATAGAACATAGAAAAAAAAGTATTTCTTTCTTCTACAAACCCTCTTATGGCAGTCTTAAATAATTAAGAAAACATACTTATTTTATTAAATCGTGTTATATTTTTCATACTATTTTGTTAATTTTTGTTTAAATAAACTTTTTCTTGCCGTTTTCTTCATATTTTTAATTGTCTTCCTTACTTCTATTCCGAAAGCAAATATTTAACTGACTGCATAAAAATATTTAAATAGACCAAAGGAAAACCAATTTTTGAAAGATAGGGAGAGAGGGAGAGGGAGTGGGAGAAGGATAGGGAGAGGAAAATATGAAACATATTTTACATTATTTCATTACAAACCTTTAAAAGTGTGTATTTGTCATGGATAAAAACCTGCCCATATCGTAAGTTATACTTAAGAAAAAGGTCATGGTAACAGCAATGAAATCAGAGTTTAATTACCTTAATGATAAGGGAGAGAAAGAGAGAGAGAATATTTAACTGACTTTCAAACTGAGAATTGTTGAGTTAACGAATCTAAGTTGGTAAGAAGATCCCGCGGAACTTGAAACAAGGTCATAAAAAGTAAGTCCTTCCTGAGAACTTAAGATAGCGCTTTAAGAGCATATCTAGTTTAACAACTAATCTTTTCGCAGTGTTCGAATATATTTATCGAACAGTGTTATTTCTCCTCGGTGGAGAATTAATAAATTATAAACATAAGTAATTTAATACAATTTATTTATTTTTTTAAAAAAGAGTAATAATATTGTAGCAGCAGGTGGTGGTCAGGAGAGGTAAAAAATTAAAGTAAAAGATAATAAATAATTCTACGTAAGTATTTTTTAGAAGAAAAGGGAATATTTTCAGGGTGTGTTATGCGTAATAGAAACCATATCCACCACTCCGGAGGAATAATTACAAACTGCAATTTTTGAGAAATTTACTTAATTGTCTTGGCGGGCTCAAGAATGCTTTTACTAGTTGTTTACAAAATGATATAATATTATTTACGAAATTCGCGATGGAAGGAAGATATATCGTTATTTCCCGCATGTCCATTTAGCTTCTCTTGCGGTGACGTAATGACACAATTTTCAATTGTTTTTTAGCAAGGAGAGTGTGTTATACTGACTCGACAGCTGCTTATGGCAAGATAGGAACTGTTCTCTGTGTCATTTTACACCAATAAATATTTATTCTATTTGGCATAACGACCTAAATGCTCTTTTCGTCATGATTGTACACAAAGTATGATTTAAATTTTTTATCATTACGAATTAATTCAGTCCGTTTATATGTTTTATCAGCTTACAGCAGGAAGATTTCGCTTCCAGAAAATCCAAACAGTCGTAAATAATTTTAGTACCCGCTTTTCTATAATATTTGTTAAGGAAACATATATATTATGTTAAATCGATGTAATTTTCATACTATTCTGTTCATTTTTGTTTAAATAAACGATTAATTAATATTTTTGATTGTTTTCCTCACTCTTGTTACGTCAGAAATGTAAAATTTTCGATTTTTTTTTTTTTTAAAGAACAATGACGTATTTACACGATACTGGTCACTGTAAAGCTGGTATTAATTATTTCATGAATTGAAATGCCCTAAATGTTACAATAGCAACCCACAATGCCTATAAACTATCATAGAAGATAAAACCGAATCTATGGGCCATTCTATTAAATCAAATTAGAATTATTTTTATTTTTCTTGTAAAATTTCAATGTTTACAGTTGTGTCATTATGCTTCTGAAGTAGCGATATATCTTTTTTTATTGTATTTTGATTATGTACAAGTATGATTTTAAATTTAAACTCTATAATTGCTGGTCTTATAGTAGAAAATAAAAAAATAGAAAAGTGTGAATAACTAAACAAAAAATTATAATTATAGGTTTATAAAGTTTTTTATTAATGTTCAAACGTTTCGCGTGATTTGGCAGTTGGAATTTTCAATATCAGGCGCATAATTGAAAACAATTGTACTTCCTGAAGGTTAGGTAAATAAGGAAACTCCCTTGTGTTTTATTCAAATAGCCATTTTTTCTAAATTATTTAATAAATAGACAATTAAACGGTAAATATTTGTCGACTTTTTCAGAAAGCAAAGTTTTATTTCAAATTGACCACAATACAAGGGGAAAAGAATTGTCTTTCATAGTATTTTTGTTAAACTATTTTTCAGTTTTTGTGATAATTTCAAGTGAAATATTAATTTGTTTAAGAATGTTCCTTTTTTGAATAAAAAGCATTATTTAAGAAAAGTTTAATATTTCAATTTTGAACTAACAATTATAAGCAATTGTACTAAAACAACTCCCACTGGAGTTGACTATGAGACATTGTTTTATCTACAAAACTTCGGTAAAAGGTAAATCACCAGAAGTTTCTACCTGAGTATCGAAGAGCGGATGTTTGATTTTAAAATATTGGCTATTTTTTATTTTTAAATCATTGTCTGTTCTTGTTGTTTTTCAATAACCAAGAGAAGATTTTCTTTTTCATTTTCTTTTATTATATCATTTATATGAAATTTAAAATCGGTTAAACTTCAATTATATCAAATTACCATTAAACATAAAGGTTCTTGACTAACTGGTTTAGTTGCGTTTATTTCTAATTTATTATATTAGACAACTAATATTTTTTTTTTATATATCTGATGGCAGACTTCTTTTAATTGAAGAATGAAATGGTATGATGAGCATTATTCTCATTCCAATATTTAATGTTTTAAATGGAATAGTAGCAAATATTGTTCGGTGACAATTACAATCTTTTTAAAATCGAAAAAAAATGTAGTGTAAAATATTTACAAAAATTAATGAATCTCCAAAATATCTATTAGCCCCTGTTCCCGTTGCAGGACAATTCCTTTTCGCATGAAGTTGAATTAATTCATAATTTCATTTTCTCAATAACGGACGGAGTGAAAATGGTTTGTATCTGTAATTAATAATGCTAAGAATGGGAATATTATGAAGACAGACTCTGTCGACAAGAGAAAAAAGGCAGTTATTTCACACCAGTTTTTTATCACTTTAATGGAAAACATATATAATTACTAGTCAAAATTGATGAATCTGCCAAGCATAGGTAGGGGGAATATAAAATGGTGGCTGTTTCAAAAAGTTAAAAACAATTCGGAGCTCTATATCTATAAAATTATCAACAACAATAAAATAGCTGATAGAACCTCATTAAGAGTAAAGTAAGTTTGCTAAAATATGAGTTCTAATAGAGCTATTTATCTTTTAGAGTTCTCAAGACATACCTTTTAAAATGCAACATTCCATAAACAATATGCACTGAAAAATTAGAAGTTAGTGAATTTATTTTAAGAAATCTATTCTATCAAATCCATTCCACGTACAAATGTCTATCAACATTCAAATTAAAGCTAATTTAATGTGCCATACAGTAGTTTATTATGTTCATAGTAATAGTAGTTTTTATGATATTCGAAAAAATATATCCAAAATATGTTGATTTTGCCAAAACATTTTGGCCTATGAAAAAATATATCTCACGAACCATACGGCGTACAGATGTCTACCAGCACTCAATTCAAAGCTAGTTTAATATGCTATATAGCAGTTTATTATACGTATGTTCGTAGTTGTGGTAGTTTTCATGATATTCGTATATGAATATGAATTTTTCTCATACAATTTGTCCAAATCAATTTATTTTAGCAAATATCATGAAAAAAAACTACTCATACGAAGTAATAAACTACTTTAAAGCACATTAATATAGGTTTAATTTGAATTTGAATAGACATTTGTTCGTCGAATGGTTTTTTAGATATAGATTTCTCAATATAAATCCACTAAATACTGATTTTTCAGTGCTTTTTTAATGAAATGTTGCTTAATGAAAAGCTACATCTTGAGAACTATTGAACGTAAATGGTTCTATTAGGGCCATTATTTTAGCAAATTTACTCTTCTTTAAATGATGTTCTATTAGTTTTTTTAGTGTTATGGATAATTCTAAAGATATGGAGCTGTGAAAGAAAGATTAATTTTCTTTAAAGTTTTGAAACAGCCGCCATTTTGTATTCCCCTCACCTATACTTGGCAGGCTCATTATATTTGTATTTGTACATATTTTAGATAAAAATAATCAAAAATTGTTGTGAAATAACTGCCTTTTTAAATTGGACTGCTGATCCTTCGAATAACACTTGCAAATGCTCACTCTGAGGCAGATAGTAATACTCTGATGTCCTCTCTTGATATATGGTTGGGTCTTTCGTTTGTTGGAACTGTTGGGGATAATAGAGCTTGGGATCGGGCTGTTATACAGTCTAGGGTATATCACGACATTTCCTCTTCCTAGCAACGAAATGGCTGTCTTGTTTATAAAACATTTAATTAATAGAAATATTAGTAAGAAATATTCTAACAAGCGTTGCGTAAGTTCATACCCTCCGAATTCAACTACAGAAGTACAGATCTAATACAATCCTTCCATCTGGCACAAGATACCATTTCAATCTCAAGTCCTTCTTGAAATTACAAATGCGCATTTCGAGTGCTTTAATGGTGTAATCTTTATAAAATTTAGGGGCCTGCAGCAATAAGGCATTTCCATTCTGTCAAACAAATATAACAACATAACGAACAAATATTAATTTTTATATATTATATATAAAAATTAATATTTGTTTGTTCGTATTTTATGCGCTGCGTTACCGTTCATCCGATTGTGAGAGGGCGTTTTTATAAATGTTTAGGATTTTCCTGGGAAAAAGAAGAATATTTATTAACAAAATTAAGCATTTTTGACACGAAGCTCAGAAAATCTACATTTTCTTAATGGCTATTATATGCCAATCGATTTGTCTCTGTCTAAAGAATAAGGAAAACACATTACTGATTCTATTAAATGATTTTTTATCCACTAAAAAAAATAATATAATGAAGATTTCAGTAAAGCATATCAAAAAAATATTTTTATGAAAAGGGATCATATTCGTTTATATTATAATCGATATCGTCGGGTTTCATAATAATTATATTATCATCTGAAACCCGTAAATACCATTTTTCTAAGAAATAGAAAAAAAAAAATTTTACAAATATTAGAAAGCTTAAGCTCTTTTTATGCATACGTATACCACCATTTAGATTTAATGCTGAAATTCAGGGCGAAATATTGGTTTCAAATTAGGAAAAAGTTTTTAAACGTTTCATTTTATATCTCTAGTTCTTATCTGTTTAATAAGATCCGGTTTGTGCCATGTGGTGCAGCTTTAGACTACTAAACCACTCACGAGTTTCGTGTAGACTCCTTGAATCAAGTTGGAAGTTCTTTCTACCAGGTCATTCAAAAAGTCATGTCGTTTTTTGGGGGGAAATTATAAATAAATAAATATTTT
>NW_027113572.1:211971-213841 GCF_000696795.3 Halyomorpha halys | reverse complement strand
ACGAACAAACGAAAAACGACAGGACTTTTTGAATGCCCTGGTATTTTTCCACATGTATTTTAATCATATAATGTTATTTAGTTTATAGAGGTAAACTAAATAGTTATAATAAGCATTTAATTATTAATCTAATGTGTAAATTAATAAATCTATTAATTTATATCAAACATACAATAGTTATCAATTCCATTATTGACATAATTTTTATTTTATTTATTTCTCTTCAACCTTTTTTCAAATTACCTTTTTTTTTTCTCATTAGAGGGCAATTGTTTGTTTTGTAATGTCTACGAATGTTGTTATTAACTTTACTTTTTTCTCTAATCAAGAATTATTATTTTTATCAATTTATTTTATCACTTTTTTTTAAATTAGAACGTTGTATTTAGTTAGAGGTGTCTTTTGTAATAGACTATACCTCTTCATAATCAACTGTAAAAAAAAAATGTAACTATTATATCTACCATATAAGCCTTAGCAGGCCAATCTGGTATTAAATTTAAAAAAATCTATCTACATCCCTAAATATAGCTATTGCTAATGATTGGTTGGTCTGTTAGCGTCTAATAAATTTAGAAGAGAAAAAAACCTTTTTAAAATTCCTTTTTTCAAATAAATATGTTATCATTCTTGTCCAACCAAATGAGTCAAAAGAATAAAATAAAAAAAAGCGAACTTCCCTATTTTGTTTAGTACCACCTGGGCCCTATTTCATAATAAAGTACAAACTAATACTATTAGTCTTGTCGATTTAACTTAACACAATTAAACTGACTTGTACTTTAGTACTTTTTAACTCCTGTAATATCACTAATAGTCCTCCCTATTATGAAAATAAATATGTATTGGTGTAATTAACACATTGTTTCAATACTTGTGTTTTGAACTAATACTATTAGCTTTCATTATGAATCAGGGCCCAGAATACTATGTCCTTATAAGCTCAACGGATTTGTGAGTAGTAAAATCATATACTTCATCCGTTTCGCATTTATATCGCCAAAACTAAGGTTTAGTGAAAAATTGATTTTCTAAAAAATTGCATTAGATTAAATTTTCTACCAAACTGGGTCATATAACTTTTTTTATAAATGTAGTTTAATAGTTATGGAGTGGATATATACTATTCCAGATGAGAGAGGGAGGAGTGAATGTAGAGAAAACTGTGTATTTTACCGGTTTTTCTTATGGTTCCAAAAGTATTGAGCATGGTGATCTGAGGTCTATACAATGTTAAAGTACAATAAATATCCTACCAAAGTGGTTCTATAATTTTTTTTTAAACTCAGTAGTTTTTAAAATATGTAGCTAATTGTTTTTTAAAACAAAAAAAAATCAACTCGTGTTTTAAATTTTACACGTGCCCATTATTTAACCATTAATATTTATTCCACAACTAATAGGCTAAAAAAAAATAATCGTTCAAATCCATTGGTAAAATATTTCTATAATTATTGTCCTGTATCTTAAATAATATACTTAGAGCAAATAAGCAAAGAAAAACTAAAATGTCATTAAGGAATTATTAGAAAATTAATCATATACCATAAGCAATATTCAAATAAATCCATGTTGCTTATGTAATATAATACTTGAACAGATTGTTTGATGGTATTCTCTATGTTTATCCACACTTCGGACCCATACTTTCATTAATTGCTTACAATTTTATTCACACTATTTCTTTTCAGTCAGAAAGCAAACTGTACCTGAAACAAAAAAAAAACATAATTAATTAATCATTAATACTAACCATTAATAAACTATTACAATCTACTAGTTAATATTTAAAAATCATTGACTTTTTTTTTCAAAATTTTACTTTCAACCTTTAGATAGAATATTAAGACCAACCGAAATGTATGTTTAT
>NW_027113572.1:201263-211868 GCF_000696795.3 Halyomorpha halys | reverse complement strand
ACCATTGAGAAACATTATAAAAAGTTCCCAAAAAATTTTAATTCAAGATAACATGTAGTTTAAAAAATAAATTATTGTATTTTTTTCAAATAGTTTTTACTTACTTCGTACTTTTATTTGAAGTATGATATAAAAAAACAAATCAATTTCATTGAGACAATATCATCATAATCTAACCTCACATTAGATACTCTTGACTGTGGTTTACCACACTAATCAAACTTTACATCGTCATATTAAAGAAATGGAGCGAACAACAATTTCTTATTTAAATTAATAATATTTAATTTGTATATTAATATTATAGATCATGACTAATCTGGGATAGAGGCGGGCAGACGGATTTTTATTTTATTCGTTTTTTGGATTCTTTCTTTTTACGTAAAACCTCAAATTTCTTGGGAAGGGAAATCTATTTTTTTTTTCATGGCCTATTAGGAAAATTCATTTTTGGAAATAAAACAAAAATATAGCTAGTATTCTGTTGTTATGGTCCTGTTGTATATTTTATTTATTATGTATAGGACTGTTGGGATTTTCTGGAAGTGAAATTTTTCTGTGTAAAGTTATAAAACATATAAAAGGGGCGAATTAATTCGTAATGATAAAAAATTTAAATCATCCTTTGGGTGAAACCATGACTAAAAGAGCATTTAGGTCGTTATGCCAAATAGAATAAATATTCATTGATGTGAAATGACACAGAGAACATGACACGAAAGTCGTTGCCGTGGTGCAAACAAGTTCCAATCTTGACATAAACAGCTGTTGATTCGAATTCGTTCCAGACAAAGTATAGCACTCCTATCATGCATGCGTGTAATAACGATCTATTTTCCGATGGTGAATTACTAAATAAAATTATATCATTTTGCAACTAGTGAATGCATTTTTGTGCCCGCTAAGACAATAAAGTCCAGTTCACAAACAATTGCAGTTTGTAATTTTTACTCCGGAATGGTTTCTAGCACGGACACCAAGCCCTGAAAATTTCCTTTTTTTTTTTTTTTTTTTTTTTAATAAAAAATAACTACACAGAACTATTTATGATCTTTTACTTTTATTTTTTCCCCTTTTGACCACCACCTGTCCCTAAAATATTATTACTTTATTTTTAAAATACATTTTATAAAATTACTTATATTTATGATTCATTAATTCTCTGCCAACTAGAAATAATACTGTTTAATAAATACATTCGACCATACCGAAACATTAGTTGTTGCTAGTTAAACTAGATATGCTTATGGACTTACTTTTTATGACCTTGTTTTATGTTCTGGGGGTTCTCTTCTAACCAATTGGATTCGTTAACTCAACAATTCTCAGTTTGAAAGTCAGTTAAATATTTTCTTTCTCTCTTATCATTAAGGTAATTAAACCCTAATTTTATAGTTGTTATAAGTATGGCCAATAAATGTTATTATAAAGTTAAAATTGTCTTTGTAATTGTTCTAAAGGGACCTCGTCCCAGAATAATAAACTATTTTTCATTTCATTTCAAGTATAGATAGGGGAACAAAAATAGGCGGTTATTTCAAAACGTAAAAAAAAATCATTAGGAGCTCAATATCTATAAAACAACTACACGAAAAAACCTAACAGAAGAACATTTAAAGAAGAGTATAAAGACTACATTATATTTTAAACAATTTTCTTTGTACATTCTTACTGTCTTATCATATATTACAATGTTTGTATCTTGTCTTCATTAGCCCTGATGAATCCATGCAAAATGGGCCGAAACGTAACCTACTAATAAATAGTTTTTCTCCTATTTCGGGTGGCTTTCTCTTTTTTACAATTGATTTGTTAGCTATTATTACGAAAAATAAATTTCTCTTTTCGTTCACTACGTATGTTTTGTGATTTATTGGAGAAATCTAGTTAATATAAGATTTTCATTTTCTCAAGCCACCTAAAACATATACTTCAACATAAAGGAAAATTATAAAGAAACAGATATTATAAAGATACATAATTATGTAGGTGCCTGAAAAGTTTTCTTATGGGCTTCTTAATCACCAACCATCAACCGTTTTTCTTATAAATTGACATTATCCCATCATTTGAAATTATTAGGTGGCTAGATAAGAACTTTTAATTAATTTAAAAATAAATGCAGCTCAGTAAAATTATAAATGGGAAATGAAATTGAAACGTTCGTTGAAAGACTAGTTTTCACTTCTGATGATAGAAATAATGTATACATCCGCTAGAACTGAAGGCGTATCATAAATATGTCATATTATGTCGAAATTAAAATTGAACCAGTAGAGTCCAGTTTGGGTCATTTAATTTAATTTTCGAATCTACCACACACAAAAAAAAGAAGAATAAAAAATCATGTTTTTGAAAGTTTCTTTTTGTAGAACTATGTTGTCGGTAATCAAATTTACATTATTTTTTTAATAAATAATTTGATAACAAAATCATAATTAAGTGTGAATATTGAATTCATAAATTTTAACCTTATCATCTATCCACTTCGAAATTGACGTTTCTGAATCTCCTTACTTTCTCTTTGGAAAGCTGTATTCAGAAATTAATATTCGATATTAATATTTAATGAATAAGTTTCCCCTTTTTTTGCGTGAAGGCTCTATTGTAATATCTGATAAGAATACATAAATTTATGCGTTATCTAATATGTCGGATATAATACTTTAATCTTCATGCATATTTCGAGTGAAGAAGGATTACAGTTTTTAATTTCGAAATATCCAATACCTTGAAACCATACCTACCAAATTTCATCAAAAGCTTTCTCATCATCCTAATCCCCTGAATCAATCTCCATCCTGCTCCACTCATCCCTATAATCCTCCTCGAAGGTTGAAACGGCATTGGCTCGGGACCTCTTGTAAATTTGATTCCTGGCAATGACCAGTTACCTCACTCGAATTCTCAGTCTTAATATATTGCATTGTTGCTCGACTTTCGCTGGCTATCGTAGTAGCGAAGTCGCGGAAACAATTTCTGGGTCTGATCTCAATATGAAAATTAATGAGAAAGGTCACTTGAATAGATTTCAAATATTATATAATTAATTTATTATTACTTCTTTGTTTTTAACATAATATCTCCTGACAATCCTCCGAAGCGTCTGAAAAGAAGATGGCCCTGAGACTTTATATTGTAAAAATGTTTTTAGAGTGCTACCAATGGGCAGTTCTCTAAACGCCTGTACTATACTATTATGATATTATTTCAGATTTACTTTATGTATTTTATGTACAGTATAAATATCAATAAATAAATTTTTAAAAAATAATAATAAAAACAAGGTCAAAATCCAAAAAAAATGAGAGTGATGAAAATGAAGTCTAGAAGTTCTGGGACAAGGCTACCGACCAGAAGTTGTTAAATTTTCTATTATATTTTAGATGTAAATATTTTAAATATTTATGAAAAAAAATTATTTACTTATATTTTATTCAATTTATAAATTTATGGGTTTAAAATAATTAATTGAATTGTAAAAAACGAAGTCTTGTTTTTTTTTCATGTTTCTACTCAACCTGTGATCAAATATATTTTTTCTGGATGTATGTCATAAAGACTATATTGCCAGTAATTTTAAATATAAAAGATTTCTTAAGCTTTACATAATCAGATAAGTGATCTATCCAATTTTCCTTGATACACCTATATTTCGAAAACGCATCGCGGTGAGCGAAGGCACTGTGGATTATTCTGTTACTGTAGCTGTGAGTCAAATCTGTGGGTTCTGTAGCCCTCTGGATGGGAGGAGGGCAAGTCCACCCAGCCTCATTAAGTGGGTATCCTTAATTGGCGAAAATCTGGTGGTTGAACATGATCTTGAAAAAATAATCTCCTTCTGTGACCATTGTTCTAAAAATAGTACTTCTCTACAAGGTACTGAACCCCAATTACTGTCAACCCAGATTAAAACAAGCTTTAACTTTAGATGCATAATTTCTATAAAAAATACCCCTAAGTTCTGTTAAATTTTACAGCATAAAAATAATTTTAAAAAATTAAACTGGTTTAAATTCTTTGAAAAATTTAAATGTTTCTTGAGAGTAACACCATGAATTTGAGTTAAAATTCTGTCACGAACCAAATCGGCCTTGTAATGCATGGTGTACCACACAGAGTGTAACTGTGTGTGTAAATGTGGGAACTGTACACCATGCATATCTCAAATTCATGGTGTTACTCTCAAGGAACATATTATTTTTATGCTATTATACAATCCTTACAGTATTTAGGGATATTTTTTATAAAAATTATCCACCTAAAGTTAAAGCATATTTTAATCTGGGCTGACAAGAGTCCATCATATAATTTTAAGGTATGAAAAATATAATTACTATTAAATTTTGGACTAATCTAAAAAAATAAAATTAAAATAATAAATTTGTAAATTGGTATACATATAAGGGGTATCCATGATCTTTAGTTTATCATGTTATGGTGTATTAAATGGAAACAATTTTGTTAAATAGGGAAATATTTCCATATTCCATCCATCTTTTTATTCCATTATTAAGCATTTTATTCACTTATTAAGCATGGTAAAAAAAAAGAAATCACTTAACATGGTTAAGATTCTGTTAATATGTCTGTTAATGGAGAATGACACCACACAACAACTGAGGTCCACACCATTTTTATGCTGTCGTTTTGGTATGTTAGTTGCTCGTAGTTCGTGTTGTTTTTATCTAGGAAGTTTTTAAAGTCTAATAAACTAATGACTAAAAATAATTATAAAGTCATAGGGAGCTAGGAGAGAAAACAAGGAACAAGCTAGGTGGAGGAAAGATAATCTGACGAAACTGTTAAGAAGTTAAACAAGTTGTCCAGAATTTCTGTATTCAACATATATCATGGACTATAATTAGGCTGCTAACAATCTTATACTTATTACATTTAGCATATTAAAACTTTTTACTTTTCACACTTCATTATGAATACTCATATAATTGTAAAATTAGCAGTGTTAATAGTAAATTACTTTTAAATAACTTAAAATTAATTGTAGATTATTTATTGAAATTCGCTGTAATATTTAAAAAATTGTTAATATTGCATTATTTTTAATTTTTGTCGAACAATGAACTGGATAATGGGCAAACTGCCCGATAGTTTGTTCGGATGTTAAAAATAATAGTATAAATTACTAACAAACTCTTTTGAGCTGTTGAGTGAATGCGGGAAATTTATGTAAAACTATATTTATATACCTTTATTATTTTATATTTATAACTTTTTTTAATACATATATTTATTGCTTCTATATTTATTATTACTTTTATATTATTTATTACTTTTTATATTATGTGTATATGTATTAATATGTTTTCTTAATATTGGTATATTTTTTAACTATCATTTTTAAAGTAATGTATTTACTTATTTAATTTTATTTTTTTGTATGCATGTATTAAAATGCTATTTCGAATTTCAATAGAACATAATTGTGGAGTACCACGTTGAGTTTTATGTACATATATTTTTTATATATATTTAAAATATTTATATATTTTTTATGGTTTTACCATAATTTTGTTTTATGTTTGTTAAAAAAAAATCATGTTCAGGTAGGAGAGAAAATTTAAAAATTGAAATAATGGAAAATTTATACAAATTTATAATGAACGATAAAAAGCTAATGAAAGTATGTAGGGGGAAAAAATATTTTTAAAAACAAATTATGTTAATTTTAACGTATAATTCAAAAATTGTATGATGTGACTAGTTATATTGCTTCATGCTCTAACTATTTATATTAATAGGTTTAAAAAAAAATTGTTCTTTACTAATGTTAAGTATGCTGTGTATGAGACAATCCAATGCTGTTGTGTAGTACAACATTTTTAATAAATTTCTCTCTACAATATGTAAATATTTTTTAGTATATTTGTACTGAATGCTACAAAGTGGGAAAGAGCTATGTAGTGTGCAGTGGGAGGTGTAGTATTGGAGTATGTATTATAGAGTAGTGCAGTGTACGGTAGTATATAGTAGTGCAGTATAGTGTATGTAGGGCAGTGAAGCGGGACTAACTGATTAGAGCCATTGTCAACTGTGAACGGAGTTGTCCTGTATCTTATTGATATTCATCTCGGCTACCTGTTGCCTTTCATCCTCTCATAGCAACCAGCTCAGCTATTTCTGGCTTAGCTGCTTTTGGCATTTAAATGGTGATATTCGAAATTAAATTAAAACACCATTACCCCTCGTAATATTTCCATAAAAATATAACCAAAAAAACTATTTTCTATACACCAGAGTACGCAGTTAAGAGAAGAGAGTCCAAACCAGGGTGGTGGTGTGGTCGTCAGGTATTTTCCTGAACTAAAGTAGGGTCTGGAGGTAGACGGGCTGAACCCTAAGTCTTTGACGTGACCACCTGGCTTCTCCAAGAACTGCAGCACACCAGTAGGCTGTTTTTTCTCATTTCACTTCTAAACTGTGTAATATTTTGTAGATTTAAAGAAAAAATATTCCACAACTGACAAAATTAGTAAGAAGATTAAAGAATTAAAAAAAATAAAATAAGTCTTAACGAATTAGAAGATTCGACGCTGTCATAACCGATAAGAATGGCCTAAAATTCTCCCTTACCATGAATCCAGACATGGTTATGATAAACCAAGTCTGTTTTCCTTATATTGGCATCTCACCTAAAGGCTATTTGAGCCTTTATTATTATATGAAGTTTATTAACGTATTCAATCATTTTTTGGCGCCCAAAAGGGTAAGTAATAAGGGTAGACCTGAAAAATTGAATTATTAGATATCTCAACAGTACTCAAAATCATAGAAATTCTGAAAAACAGGAGAGGGTTTTCGGACCATCAATTTCAATGAAACTTATTTTGGCGATTGTATTTCGGAAAAATATTCGCAACGTTGCCAGGATTCTCACTAATGCTATCTAGCATCTGAGAAAAAACAAAATAAATTATAAATATATAGTTTATATAACAATTTATTTTCCTTTGCTCTTTATAAACTTAAGTGTTTTTTTTACCAATCTATTTGGTTTAATTTTTTAAGGATAAGAACAAATTATTATGAAACGCGTTTGAATCTATATAAAAAAAATTGTTTACAGTTTTATGAAAATTTGTCAAATGAAACACTTCCTTTTCGCAATAAATCTATTTATTTTTTAGGTATGTTTTACATATTTCCTGAAATTGACCTGATCTATTCCAAATTCATTTAGTTTTTTATTTACTGATTAAATATTTATTGTAATTTTATATAAATTACAAAATATATACCCATTATTTTATTATTTCATATTGGGTTTGTACAGAAAAAATGCAGGCCTGCATAGTTTTGTGAAAATTATTAAAATCGTACATTTAAAATTAATCTCTCTATTATATAAAACCATTTTGTGTGATTAGCGTATATTATTGAATTTTACATACTAAAATGGAGTGTTAAAAAAGTTTTTAAAAATGAAAAAAATTATCTGCATTAAATCATAAAACTAGTATGCAATGTACTCATTAAAATGCTGGGATAAAAACTTGAAATTTATTTATCTTTTTCTTGTTTATAGTATATTGAATAAATAATACAATCTGAACTACAAAATACATCTAAATTACAGTTTTACAATTTGAGCAACGAGAAGTACAATTAAAAGTACAGTTGTATAATTTGTAAAATTGTAGTTGTTTAGACGGACAGAGGTTAGCTCCCCCCCCCTAATTATATTGTAAAAATTAGCTTCAATCATTGTTAGAATTTTTTCTTAAAATGTTTAAATTGATCTGATTGTTTGATTATTTGTGAGTCGGATTGAATGTTCTCATGTCATCTGATATTTTATATGTTATCTCTTTTTTTTTTTTAACATAAATATTGTCCTTAATTCATACTTATTATTATTGTATATTTTAATGTTATATGGATGCATTTGGAAATGAGTATTATGTGGCACATTATATGCATCAATGTCATTTTTTATTCTTTTATCTTTTTTGGGGCTTTTAAATTATATTAAGCAATAAAACGGCATGAAAAAACTATGATTGCACTTTTTTCTATTTTAAATTCCATTATTTAAGAAGATGGCCACAGGATCTCAGTTAAAGCAATGATTAAAGTACCATCATCGGATGGTTCCTTCCCAAGCTTATCACGTCCTCTGAAACGTTTATTACATTTATTTATTTTATACTGTTGTAATATGTGCCAGAGGTCTAGAATGGTTTAGAACGCTCGGCTATCGAGAGGAGTTGTGATTTGTATTCTGTACATATATATATATTTTTTTGTACATTATTATTGTATTTTTGTATTTAAATGAAAAATAAAGAGGCTTTGAAAATAAAAATATTCTGTTGTAAATTTCAATAGATAAAAAAAATCGATGAATATGTAGCGTATGTTGCTTCTATATTAGGCACTATACAGTTTCTTTAAACGACACTGGAGGCTTCAATGAACGAAGGCGTGCATCTACAGGCTTTTGAATGAATTGAAATTTTTTTTTAGTTTCCCAAGGATTCATCAATTAAATAGTACAGATCCTACAATGTGAACCCGCCTTCACTGAAATACCACATGACGACTTCTTCCTCTTCCTGCTCATTCTTTTTATAGACTGACATTACTTCCATAGATCAGTTTTAATTAACTTGTACTACTGTAATCGCTCGAATGTGTTAAACATTTCGGTACCGAAAAAACTCGTCCCGAAGGGGAACCACTCTTGAAACTGACATCATATGACGGAAGTTCACACATACACAATGTTAATGCCAGCTGATATAATACTGTTTATGATAATCAGATTGGATACAAACAATTACACAATAGGATGCGAAGGTGGGGCCATGTACAATATTGCATAATGTTTCTTTCTTGAAGAGATAAGGACTCTAAATGTTTGCCAGCCTATCGATTGATAATGCATAGCCAATATTTGTATTAAAACTAAATACACTTCAATTGGAATTTGAGTAAAATTTAATTACGGTTACTGAATAATGTTGCGTGTAAAGAAATTACACAGTTCATGTCAATTATGCAATACGATCCATTATGTGCCACATGAAAGGCGAGTTAAAACCGAGCTATGTAATTTTATGGTTTGATGTTTATGTACTGTGCTAATAATGCATAGTATTAACCAAACATAATTTTATGTGCAATGTTTTAATGTTGCAATGACATGTAATATTCAAATAATGAAATCCATCAGTTGGCATCTCTAAGTGTGTAATTACTTTTTTTTAAAAATATCTTTATTGAAATTTACAACTGTATATTATATAATACATTTAGTAAATATGATGTTAGTTAAAATGGAGTGTTACAGTCGTGTAGAGCAACTCCCATTGGTAGCACTCTAATGACATTTTACATTAGCTGGTCTCGTGGCCATCTTCTTTTCAGGCGCCTCGGAGAATTGTCAGAAATGGAAGAGGATGGAAGGTTAGAAACTAGGGGGTTTGAGTGGTTAGAGAGTTTGTGTGTAATTACTTTTTTTTTTTTAAATCATTATCACATTATGCCTCATTATGATGAATACTCTGCGAAAGCCTCTTACAAACTGATAAATGTTTCAATCCTTATGTTGCCAATAGTTTTTATACAGTTACGGACAAAAGGCCATATTAGTATTCCATCTAATCCATCTCCTAAACAAAGCGTTTGCGGACATAACTTCACTTTGAACAACATTTAATGTGAATCTTAATGTTTACATTTAATTAATAAAGTAGTTAGAAAAATTAAATAGGTTTTATTTATTTCATATAACCTAAATAATTCATAACAATGAAAATCTTTAGGTGTCTAAAATGATAATCTCCTAAACAAAGCGTTTGCAGACATACCTTCAGAGGAAATTTTGTTTGAGGTTCTTAGTTCATATTTTTAGTTGGACCACTTAACCCTGAATCACCCTGTATAATATAAAAGTAATAATGACAACATTTTATAATGTTATAATGGAAGATTATTGATTGACCGTGTGTGAAGATGAAAGGAATATATTGTAATGATGACGACATTTTTAGTTAATTGTTCTGTAATACTCTAATACAGAACAATTAACTAAAAATGTTGTTTAGTGACTTCCCACTCTTCAAATTTCTAACTCAATCTTTTGTCCACATAAAATTTTCCACGAAAACTATTTTTTTTTTTTTTTCTAAGGACCTTTAAAAAGTAAGTATGGATTTGAAAGGATACCACAGTTAAGTAAAAAAAAATTAAAATAAATAATTTTCAAAATGGTCATGAGAACCTCCCGCAATACGTTTATGTTTACAATGGATTTGCAAAATAGTTCCTTCTTTTCTTTGCTTTAATATTGAATTGACAGACCGTAAACAAGGACTAATTATGCAAAGGGAGTGCAGGCACTAAATGTTAAGTAAACTAGTTTTATGCTTAGAATATTCAATAAAAATTGAAAATTAATTTGGCATACTTATTTAATAAATACTTTGAAATGCCTATAAAACGTTAATGGCAACATATAATACATCAATCCTTCAGCTCAATAGATATTAATATGTTTTATATATATTTATAAATTTATTATCTTCTTATAAAATAAACTTTTCACGTCATAATTTTATGTGGTGTTGAAATTCAAACATT